>NC_072473.1:41737661-41962661 GCF_027574615.1 Eptesicus fuscus | reverse complement strand
ATCAGCTGCTTTAAAAAAATAATGACTGATTAGAGAAAGAATTGAGATTCTGAGTGGGATTTTTATCTTGTTTATTAATTACTTAAAATCATGGCATACTGTATATTGATCATTTTAAAAGATTAAAATTTGTGAAAGAAATGCAGATTCTCTTATTATGTTCCTCAAAATGAATGTCCTAACAAGGAAAAAAGTATTGGTAGAATACAGTCAAACCTCGTTTCTTGAACATCTTCCATCTTCAACAATTTGGTTGTCGATCAGGTTGTTCACAGAATGTCTCTGTTGTTGTTGAACCAAACTTCCACCTGACAACCCTTTCATGCTGATACCTCAGTGTGACAAAAAGCGTATCTCAGGCAACAAAGGAGAGAATGCTTTTGTTGCTGGCAAAATCAATGATTAGCACAATTTTAAAACATAAAGAGGCCATCAAGAGTGCTATTGTTGCTAAGGGCGTGAAAGAAACAATGATCACAGATGATTAAAGAGGTAGAATAGCTGTCCTTGATTTGGATAAAAGGAAAGCAGTTAGCCAGTGACAGCATTTGGGAGGCAGTGATGTATGAACAAGCAAAGATGCTGCATGCTGACCTGAAAGACACCCTGGACGAGTCCTGAAAGTGATTCCTTTATGGTTAGGAGGGGGTAGTTCGACAAATTAAAAAAGTTGTTTATTAATACATTGAACTACATTAGGCATATACTGTATATAAGAAGGGTTTTTTAAATTGAATCATTAGGGGGTGTGGAACAGATTAATTCCATTTTCATTATTTCTACTGAGAAAAAATGATTTGGTTTTCAAACAAATCGCTTCTTGAACAGCCTTACGGAATGAATTAAGTTCAAGAACTGAGGTTCCACTGTATTTGCTTCTCAGATATTCAGAAGGTGGGAAGAGCTATGTGGTGTTACAGCAGCTAATGTGGAGAGGATCTTATTTCAGAGAGGATGGAGATAATTTTCCCGCAGAAGGAGCCAGCTTAGAAATGCTAGTCTCCAGATACTGAATCCTTGGTCCCTGGTAAACCTTGTAGAATGAGTTGGCCTATGTCTCCTCAATTTCTTAGTTGGTTTTGCTCTTAGACTGGGAGTGGCATTAGTGATGAAGAAGAAGTAAGTTTACACTGGAGCTTTTCTCCACCAACCATTTGGAATAGTAAGGCCCAGAACTGCAGAATAAAGAATTTTAAATGCCTAGCATATGTGATTTTGTCTTTACAAGCAAGGCACATGCTTAATAGGCCTGAATTACAACTTCCTTCAATAAATAGCTACTGTTTTAGTAAAGGAGGCTCACTGGTCCTGCTCTACTGGTCAGGCAGCAGTGGAGGGACAAACCCTGGAGCCCTGCTCTGTACCTGCCCTCAGGATTCCTCTGTAAGGAGCCACCTCATTCACCGAAAGAAATTCCCAAATTAGGGTTCCAAGGCCCAGACAGCCTTAGACTTGGCACAGCTCAGTGCCCATGCTCCCTGCCAGAGAGCTCCCTGAACAGAGAGCTTGACAGCTTCTTGCCCTCGGGGAAAATCTGGAAGGCCCTTGAGCTGAGACTGTGATTCAATTTTTAAAGGGAAGTTAGAGACCAAAAAAGTTAAGAATATGCAACAGAGACTCTGTAGCCTGTAGAGCCTAAAATATTTACTGACTGTCCCTTTACTGTCCCTGCATGAGTAGTCACATTCAAGAAAGGACACACAGAATTCCCCTTACCATTCCTGAGCACAAAAACAATGGGCAAGACAAGTGACCAAACTTCAATATAAAAATATTTGTTTATGCACCAGACTTTCATTTCTTAACCTTTCCTCTAGATTATTTTCAAGATCATTTTTCTAATAAACCAGGAATCATGTCTCCCCCCTCCCCCCACCCATTTAAAAAGTGCAAGTGCTATTCAGGAGGGCTCACTGTGCTGTGTTGAAATATCTGCAATCACAAGATCTCACATCGTTTCTCACCACCTTATACCACAGGGGAGAAGACAGCCAGGTGCTTTCTTGGCGGTGTAGGGATGGGTTGCTGTGAGAGGCAAGCGGTGGGGAACTTAATTCAGGGAAGAATTAATGTCACTTAAAGCTGGCCAAGAAGGCTGTAAACTCAGAATACTTGTCATTAAAAGCAAATGAAGTTAGACTGGTGGGTACTTGCTAGAAGCCTTGCCAGAGGAAGACATTCTGTGTTCAGTCTTGGAAGCAGCCACTGCAATAACCCTCTGTTCCACTGTCATACTGTGTGCTGCTCCTGTGGTCATACTGTGTGCTGCTCCTGTGAAGATCCCAGAAGCTGTTCTCAAGATTTTACAGTCCATTTAAGGAAATCACAGTAAAAGAACGAACATACTGTTCTGTACCAGTGGTTTTTGCACATTTCACCCCATCCTCCTGCCTTTAGGCCGCACCCCCCAACCTGGGGGTAAACCGAAGAGGCTGCTGGTGGCTCAGCCTGGCCATCTTGGAGGCCGAGATCACTTGTTCACCACCTGTTGTCCACACCTGTGCACTCAGGTTGGAAAGCTCTATATTAACAGATATTCAAATTTTAAACTTGGGCCTTACGTAGAGTAGTTTTCCTTATAAGAAGCATGCATCTCACTTAGCAAGAAACTCAAAAAGGCAAATGTGTTTTTCAAGCTAAAAAAAAAAAAGTCAGCTTTAAGATTTTGTGTGGTAATGTGCAATTCAGCAGAACTACCTACAAGTAAATTATTTGGTTATTTATTTCTATTTCAGTGTTTTCTGTTTTATGATACTGATTTTCCCTTTCAATAATAATTGATGTGACCAACCAAGGAGAAATCTTTATTCTGTTATAAGGTTATTTTCACAGTTAGGAATTACAAAAAGAATAAGGGAGCATAAATGTGTTCTGTTTAAATAACGTTTTCCATTTAGGATAAGAATAATTCTCTCTGGGGGATTCTTGTGGTGTGTCACTTTCCATTTATAGTAACCTCACCTGGCCACACTTACACATTAGTTGGTATTGAGAATCAAACTGAAAGTTCACCAATGGCCCAGACTTGTGTGAATTTGCTTCCTTGTGATTTAACTAGATTTTTCTGACCTTTGAATCTTGTTACCTGTTGTAATGCTTAGTTGAACTTGATTCTAAATCCAGTAAAATAAATTATTGGAATCCAAAAAACAAAACAAAACAAAAAAATAGGCAAAAACTAAAATAATTTCCCCTAAGAACAGGAAGAAGTCAGGGATGTCCGCTTTCACCATACTTACTGTACATTTTACTGGAAGTCTTAGCCACAGTGATCAGACAACAAGAAGAAATAAAAGGAATCCAAATTGCAAAAGAGGAGGTAAAACTGTTATTATTCATAGATGACATGATATTGTACATAGAAAAACCTAAAGTCTCCACCAAAAAACTACTATATATATATATATATATATATATATATATATATATATATATAAAGTCAGTGTCCGTGACGACCATGATGACCAAATGCCAAATGACCGGTCACCATGAGGTGCATTGAGCACCTCTCATTCCCTCTCCCCAGGCCCGCGAGTAGGGAAGGGTGACTGGGGACTGGCGAGCAGGCTGAATGGCTGACCTCTTGGTCCCTGTTCCTGGCCTGCAGGCTCTGATGGATCAGTGATGGTGAATGGGGAAATTGGGGTGGGTGGCTGGAGGACCGGGCTGGCTGTTAGGCCGTTGGGATCACCAGCTCATCCCCAGCTGCTCGGGGGCTCAGGCCTGTGGGAAAGCAGGTGCCAACAACTTCATCTCCATGCATGTGTGCAAGACCAGCTGCTGATGGAACGTGCTGCCCACTCAGGGCTGTTCACACCAGGGCAGGTGGGTTGCGGGCATGCCCTGCAGCTTACATCAGCGCATCAAGCCCCAGCAGCAGTGGCAGTGGCATTGGCGGTGGCAGCGGCACCCGCGTAAGCGGCCTCGAGCAGGCAGCACATTTCATCAGGGGTCGGCCTGGTGTATGCGCATGGAAATGAAGTTGCCAGCATCTGCTTTCCCACAGGCCTGAGCCCCTGAGCAGCTGGGGATGAGCTGGTGATACCAATGGCCTGACAGCTTGGCAGCAGAGGCGGTGTTCAGCCTGGGGACTGGTGAACGGGCCGAAGATGGCTCTGATCACAGAAGGCTAGGCCTTAGGGACCCTACCCAAATGATTTAGTGTGTTGGGCCTCTAGTATTTAATAAAGGAATTCAGCAATGTAGCAGGATACAAAATTAACACCCAGAAATTGATGACATTTTTATGCAACAATAATGAATTCTCAAAAAGAAAAACTAAATGAACAATCCCAGTTATCATTGCAACAAAAAATTAAGATACTTAGGAATGAACTTAATCAAGGAGGTAAAAGACTTGTACTCAGAAAACTACAGGATGTTGAAAAAAGAGACAGAAGAAGATATAAACAAGTAAAAGAATATATGGTGTTCATGGATTGGTAGACTCAACATCATTAAAATGTCCATACTAGCCAAAGCAATCTACAGAGTCAATGGAATCTCTATTAAAATACCAGCAGCATATTTCATACATCTGGAATAAATACTCCAAAAACTTTATATGGAACCCAAAAAGACCCCAAATAGCTGCAGAAATCTTGAGAAAGAAGAACAAAGTTGAAGGGATAACAATACCAATTATCAAGTTATAGTACAAATTCACTATAATCAAAACAGCCTGGATGGAAGATGGATGCCAACGGGAAGGCAGACTGCAAGATAGTGCGTGAGTGAGAGAATGAAGAAAGGGTGTGTAGTTGCACAGGGAGTGTTTGTGAGTTGAAGGACAGCTATACTCCAGAGGACTGTGGGGGATAGTAGGACAGGGTTCCCCTGAACTGGCAGCCTCCACTGCTGCTGGGATTCCTTCTGGAGCAACCAGCTCTGACTCGGAGACTGTGCCATCTTGAAAGGGAAAGTGGATGTTGTCAGAAGCCTGAAAATCCGAGAATCTACAACAACACCCAGCGAACAGCTGCAAAGCCGGGAACACCGGTCCCCAAGCAGCGTGAACACGCAGATTCAGAGGAGCTCTGCACCCTCTCATGGAAAGGTCAGATTTCGCCTAGAAAAAGGTGAGGTCTGTGATCCACATGGGAGAGAGAAACGTGCACAATGGAGCTAGAGGATCCAGGGAAGTCTGTGCCCAAAAAAATCCATGGCCCTTGGGGATAGCGTGATCCATGAATGTGCAAGGGGATCCGCAGGGCTGCTAACAGAAGGGAACTCTAAAAAGCAACCCATAGCTGAACTGGACACAAAAGGGCAGCCTAAAAATTTTAACAGTGGGCAGGCAGCTTAGAGCCAGGGGCAAAAAAGACTGCACAGACTTGCATGCAGCGCTGGAGTTCGCACACTTACTCTGGCTTTTTTTCTTTTTTTTTTTTCCTCCTTAAATCCTTGCTTTTGATTACTAAGTCCAATACATAGGATAACCCAATTGGGTACACTCCAAGAGATTTCAGGGAAGGTTGTTTTTGTGGAACCTGGGGATCAGAGTGGGGAATAATGATCAGATCCAGCTCTGGAGCAGCCCATTCCTGCAAACCGGTATTAAGTACCACAGGGAAAACAAAATCTAAGCACAAGCTAGAGAGGACCTATAGACCCAGAGGTCAATTCAGAAACGCTGCCAACTGGGGGTTGAATCACAAATTGACTCTTGTGTAAATGCAAATAAAGGAGTATAAGAAACAGAAGTACGGCCAGCTTGAAAATCACGACTGTGGCCTACAACATTGAGGAGCAGTGGAACACAGGGAACTTTAATACTGTCCTGACTAAGAAACAGGCGTGCCAAACAGAACAGTAGAGGAAGTGAATGACCTTCACTACTGCACATTTTTATTTATTTTTTCATCTTTTATTTAAGAAACTAATTTTTTTCCTCATTTGATTTTACCTTTTTAATTATTACACTTTTATTTTTAATCAGTATTATTACTACTACTATTTTACCTTTTTTTAAAAAGTGTCATTTTATTTTCTCTTTATTTTATTTTGGGATTTGTGTTCTACATTCTATTTTCATCTTTACTTTAGCACCATTTTACTGTATCTCAACTTTACCTTTATGCCAACGCTCTCTTCCTCACTTTTCCCCTTTTGTTGTCCTGTTTCTCTTATCCTATTCCTGCTTTAGATTTTCCCCATTCCTTCTTTTTACCCCCTGTTAAAATGTCAGCCTACTTATATATCTAATTTCTAATCCCCTGCTCTAAGTCCATACACACCTCTCTCTTCTCTTTCTTCACTATCCAAATTTTTTACTCTCTGTCCTTTTGTTGTTGTTTGCTTGATGGTTGATTATATTGTGTGTTTTTTAAAATTTAATAAATCTTTATTTTTCAGATTATTACAATAGTTTCTCCTTTTTCCCCCCATAGCTCCCCTACACCCGGTTCCCTCCCCACCCTCTGCCCTTACCTCCCCCGCACTGTCCTCATCCATAGGTGTACAATTTTTGTCCAGTCTCTTCTTGCATCCCCCATACCCCTTTCCCCCTGAGAATTATAAGTTCACTCCCTTTCTATGCCCCTGATTCTATTATATTCACCAGTTTATTCTGTTCCTCAGATTTTTAATTCACTTGATTTTGGGGTTCACTTGTTGATAGATATGTATTTGTTGTTCATAATTTTTATCTTTACTTTTTTCTTCTCCTCCTCTTCTTAAAGAATACCTTTCAGCATTTCATATAATACTGGTTTGGTGGTGATGTACTCCTTTATCTTTTTCTTATCTCTGAAGCTCTTTATCTGACCTTCCATTCTGAATGATAACTTTGCTGGGTAGAGTAATCTTGGTTGTAAGTTCTTGCTATTCATCACCTTGAATATTTCTTGCCACTCCCGTCTTGCCTGCATAGTTTCTATTGAGAAATCAGCTGACAGTCGTATGGGTGCTCCCTTGTAGGTAATTAACTGTTTTTCTCTTGCTGCTTTTAATATTCTCTCTTTGTCTTTTGCTCTTGGCATTTTAATTATGATGTGTCTTGGTGTGGTCCTCTTTGGATTCCTTTTGTTTGGGGTTCTCTGTGCTTCCTGGACTTGTAAGGCTATTTCTTTCACCAGGTGGGGGAAGTTTTCAGTCATTATTTCTTCAAATAGGTTTTCAATATCTTGCTCTCTCTCTTCTTCTGGCACCCCCATAATTCTGATGTTGGAACGCTTGAAGTTGTCCCTGAGGCTTCTTACACTATCTTCAACTTTTTGGATTCTTTTTTCTTTTTTCTTTTCCAGTTAAGTGTTTTTTGCTTCTTTGAATTTCAAATCTTTGGTTTGATTCTTGCGTTCCTCTAGTTTACTGTTGGGTCTCTGTATAATATTTTTTATTTCAGTCAGTGTATGTTTAATTTCTAATTGGTCCTTTTTCATATTCTCGAGGGTCTGGCTAAATTCATCAGCCTTTTCTAAGAAATTCTTGAAAAACCTTATAACTGTGGTTTTGAATTATATATCCAGTCGTTTCTTTTCTTCCATTTCTCTTGTTTGTGATCTGTTACTTTGTCTCCACATTTTTGCTGCTTCCCTGAGTTGGTAGGGTAGCTTTGTGTACTAGGTTTCCTATATGGCCCAGTGGGTCAGCCTCCCCAGTCACCTGAGGTGGACACTCTTGGTGCACCCCTTAGTGGTGTGTGTGTACAGCCTTGTTGTAGTTAAGTCTTGATTGTTGTTGGTATCACTGGGAGGAATTGACCTCCAGGCCAATTGGCTATGTGTATCAGCTGTGTGTACGCCGGGAGACCTGTGCTGGAGACAGCCTTATAGGACCAGACTTGCAAAATTGCAAAAGCCTCTGTGCTCAGCTTGGATGGGGTGGAGTCTCAGGGCTGAGAAGATAGTCTTGGCTTCCCGTCAGCCCCACCCTTGTGTGCGCGCCTCCAGACCTCTGCCTTCCGCGGCTCCCCTGAGATTCTGCCAGACAGTCCAGATTCCCCCAGGTTTGCCAGGAACTGGTGTTCAGTGCAGTCAGAACTGGGGTTCAGTGCAGTCAGGAGCTTCCAACTCCCTTCCACTAGTGAGAGCTAGCGGCAACCTCAGCAGTCAGTCTTCTCTGCGTGCACTCACGCACGTGTGCCTCCAGACCCCTGCCCTTCGCGGCTTCCCCAAGACTTCGAGTCTCCGTGAGCCTTTCTCTCTACCTGGCAGTCCAGACTCCCCCTGTATAAGCCTGAGTCCACTGGGTTTTGCCTGGAACTGGGGTTCAGTGCAGTCAGAACTGGGGTTCAGTGCAGTTGGGGGCTTCCTTCCCTCTCCCGCCAGAGAACACCAGCCAGGCACTCAGCCGCCCTTCCTCTCTGCACTCGTGTCTCCGTACCTCAGTCCTTTGCTGCTCCTCTGATTCTCTGTGTGCTTTCCTCTTTCCTTCTAGTTGTAGAATTTCCACTCAGCCAGCTTTCCTGTGTTTCTGGATGATGTCCATTCTGTCTTTTAGTTGTAGTTTTGAAATTGTTGTGCAAGGCAGCAGTTTTGGTGTTTACCTATGCTGCCATCTTGGATTATTTCTGATTATATTGGTTTTTTAATGCTTGTTTGTGAGATTGTTTTGTGTTTTCTTTTTGTTTTTGTTTTGTTTTGTTTTTGTTTGTTTTTTGCTTCTGTTTTCCTTCGCCTCAGGTGATATTAGTTGTTGTTTGTAGTTTGCATTCATTTCTAGGTATTTGTTGCTGGCATTTGTTGGGATTAGTGGCTGTTCTATTGGAATTTTCTCCCCATATAAATAGTTTTTTTCCCCTCTTCTTTTTTATTCTCTTTCTTTTTTTTACCTTTTCCCAATTTCATTTTTGCACTCCTTTTCTATTTTCTCTTCTTCTTTCTTTCTTATCCTCTAATTCTCTTTTCTCTGGTGGTCACCTTTATTAGGGGTTATTAGTATAGTGAATACATTTGTGTTCAGTGCTGTGTGCATTTTGCCTGGCTGTGTTGTATTTTGTGCCCTTAAATCAACGCAGGAGAGAGAGAACTACATAACCAAACACCAGGAGAAGAGAGATCATGGGGAGACAAAGAAACAGCCCTCATATGACCATAAAGCAGGCATCACTAGAAAAGATAGTAAATGAAATGGAGGCTAGCAACCTGTCAGAAAAAGAATTCAGAGAAATGGTCATAAGGTGGATGAAAAGAATGGAAACCAAATTCAACAATATGTGTAAGAACCAAGAGGAAATGAATAAGAACCAAGAAGAAATGAAAAATGACATCACTGCTATAAGGAACTCAATAGAAAGCATTAACAGTAGATCAGAAGAAGCAGAGGACCACATCAGTGAGCTAGAATACAAGGTAGGAAAAAATACCCAAGCAGAAAATGCTTTTCAATAAGAGGATTTAAAAAAAAATTAAAAAGCAGGAGGAAAGCCTAAGGGAACTTGGGAACAACACAAAACGTAACAACATCTGCATAATAGGTGTGCCAGAAGGAGAGGAAACCGAGCAAGGAATAGAAAACCTGTTTGATGAAATAATAACAGAAAACTTCCCTGATATAGGGAAGAAAAAACTCACACAAATCCAAAACAGCCTAGTACTGGCTTAAGAACAGGCATATAGAACAATGGAACAGAACAGAGACCCCAGAAATTGACCCAAGCCATTACTTTCAATTAATATTTGACATATGATGCAAGAACATACAATAGAGTTAAGACAGTATCTTAGTCAAATGGTGTTGGGAAAATTGGACAGAAACATGCAAAAAAATTGAAAGTAGACCATGAATGTACACCATACACAAGAATAAAATCAAGCTCACAGAGCCCCAAACAAGATGAACCCCAAAAGACCAACATCAAGACACATTATAATTACATTGACAAACATCAATGACAAAGTGAGAATCTTAAAGGCTGCCAGAGAGAGACAGAAATTTACCTACAAGGGATCTCCCAGTGGACTAGCAACTTATTTCTCAACAGAAACACATCTGGCCAGAAGGCAATAGTATGAAGTATACAAAGTCATGCAAAGCAAGGGTCTGAATCAAGAATACTATACCCAGCAAGGCTATCAATCAAAATTGAAGGTGAAATAAGGAGCTTCACAGAAAAAAAGGACTAAGGGAGTTTATTACCACTAAACAAGCAATGCAAGAAATACTAAAGGTTCTTCTGTAAAAAGAAGAAATAGGAAGGGAAGAATGAACACAGGCATAAATAATAAAAATGGCAACAAACAAGTACCTATCAATAATAACTTTACATGTAAATGGATTAAATGCCCCAATCAAAAGATAAAGGGTAGCTGAATTGATAAAAAAATATGACCCATATATCTTCTGTCTACAGGAGACCCACCTCAGAACAAAGGACTCACAAAGACTGATAGTGAAGGGATGGAGAAAGGTTTTTCAGGCAAATGGAAATGAAAAAAAGAAAAGCTGGGATAGCAATACTTATGGAATAGCAATACTTATGTCTGACAAATTAGACCTCAAAGTGAAGGCCATAACAAGAGATAAAGAAGGCCATGTCATAATGCTAATAGGAGCAATTCAACAAGAAGATATAACTCTGGTAAACATATATGCACCCAATACAGGACCACTCAAATACATTTTTAAAAAGCTTATGGAAGATACCAAGGGAGAGAGTGATATCAATACAGTCATAGTAGGGGACTTCAATACCCCACTAACACCACTGGATAAATCCTCTAAAGAAAAAATCATCAAAGAAACATCAATCCTAAATGACTCACTAGATCTGATGGAATTAATTGACATCTTCAGAGCATTTCACCCCAAAGCCACAGAATATACTTTCTTCTCAAATGTACGAGGGTCATTTTCAAAGATACACCACATATTGGGGCACAGGCAAAGTCTCTTCCAATACAAGAAGATATAAGTCATATCAAGTATTTTCTCAGATAACAATGGCATAAAACTGGAAATCAACTACAATAAAAACAATGAAAAAACCAAACACCTGGAGACTAAATAGCTTGCTATTAAATAATGATCAGGTTACCAAAGAGATCAAAGAAGAAACTAAAAGCATCCTGGCCACAAATGACAATGAAAACACCACAATCCAAAATCTATGTGACACTGTGAAAACAGTCTTGAGAGAGAAGTTTATAGCTCTACCGCCTACCTCAAAAGAAGAGAAAAAATGGTAATAAATTATCTAACTCTACAAGTTAAAAAATTAAAAAGAGAGCAATTAGAAAAGCCCAGCATAAGCAGAAGGAAAGAAATAAGAAAGATCAGAGCAGAAATAAACGAAATAGAGACCAAAAAGCAATGCAAAAGATCAACAAAACCAAGAGCTGGTTCTATGAAAGGATAAACAAGATTGATGAACCTCTAGCCAGGCTCACCAAAAAGCAAAGAGAGAGGACCCAAATAAAGAAAATCAGAAATGAAAGAGGTGAAGTAACCACTGATCCCACACAAATACAAAGGATTGTGAAAAAATACTATGAACAACTATATTACAACAAAATGAATAATCTAGATGAAATGGACATATTCTTAGAAAACTACAAGTTCCCAAAACTCAATCTGGAAGAATAAAAAAAAACAACAAACTCCTGAATAGGCCAATAACTACAGAAGAAATTGAAGCACTGATCAAAAATCTTCCTACAAACAAAAGTCCTGGTCCAAACGGCTTTACAGGAAAGTTCTACCAAGCATTAAAAGAAGAACTAAAACCTATCCTCCTTCGATTATACCAAAAAATTCAAGATGAAGGCATACTTCCAAGCTCTGTCTATGAAGCCAGCATTACCCTAATTCAAAAACCAGATAAACCACAAAAAAGAGAACTGCTGACCAATATCCTTGATAAACATAGAAGCTAAAATCCTCAAGAAATGTCTAGCAAATTGGATCCAGCATTACATTAGAAAGGTCATACACCATGACCAAATGGAATTTATTACGGGGATTCACAGATGGTATAATATCCACAAATCAATAAATGTGATGCATCACATAAACAAATTGAGACACAAAAATCACATAATAATATTAATTGATACAGAAAAGGCATTTGACAAAATCAACACACACTTTCTTGATAAAACCTCTCAGCAAAGTCAGAATAGAGGTTTCATATCTGAATATAATAAAAGCCTTATGTGACAAACCTACAACCAACATCACACTCCATGGAAAAACTAAACTAATTTCCCCTAAGGACGGGAACAATATAGGGATGCCCACTTTCACCACTCTTGTTCAATATAGTACAGGAAATGCTAGCTATAGATTTCAGACAAGAAGAAGAAATAAAACGCATTCAAATTGAAAAAGAAGATGTAAAACTATCTTTAGTCACAGATGACATGATACTGTACATAGAAAACCCCAAAGAATCCATTAAAAAACTACTAGACCTAATAAATGAATTCAGCAATGTAGCAGGATACAAAATTAATGCCCAGAAATCTATGGCCTTTTTATACACCAATAATGAATCTCAGAAAGAGTAACGAAAAAAACAATTCCATTTACCATTGCACCGAGAAAATAAGATACTTTAAGAATAAACTTAACTAAGGACATAAAAGACCTGTACTTGGAAAACTACAGGACATTGAAAAAAGAGATAGAGAAAGACATAAACAAATGGAAGAACATACCATGCTCATGGATTGGTAGAATCAACATCATTAAACTATCCATATTACCCAAAGCAATCTACAGATTCAATGCAATCCCCATTAAAATACCAATGGCATATTTCAAAGATCTAGAACAAACTTGCCAAAAATTCATCTAGAATAAAAATAGAACGTGAATAGTCACAGCAATCCTGAGAAAGAGGACCAAAGTTGGAGGGATCACAATACCAGATATCAAGCTATATTACAAAGCCATTGTTCTCAAAACTCTCTGGTACTGGCACAAGAACAGACTTATAGACCAATGGAACAGAACAGAGAACCCAGAAATAGACCCAAGCCATTATGCTCAATTAATATATGACAAAGGAGACAAGAGCATACAATGGAGTCAAAACAGTCTCTTCAATAAATGGTGCTGGGAAATTTGGTTAGATACATGCAAAAAATGAAACTAGATCACCAACTTACACCATACACAAAAACAAACTCAAAATAGCTAAAGGACTTAAATGTAAGTTGGGAAACCATAAAAATCTTAGAAGACTCCATAGGCAGCAAAATATAAGACATATGTCCTAGCAATATCTTTACCAACACAGCTCCTAAGCTAATGAAAACTAAGGAGAAAACAAATAAATGGGACTACATCAAAATAAAAAGCTTCTACACAGCAAAAGAAACCATCAACAAAACAACAAGAGACCTGGCTGCATGGGAGAAAACAATTGCCAATGTTATCTCCTATAAGGGTTTAATCCCCATCATTTACAGGGAACTCATGCAAGTTAACAGAAGGAAGATAAACAACCCAATTAAAAATGGGCAATAGACCGAAATAGATACTTTTCCAAAGAGGACATAAGGAAGACCAAGAAACATATGAAAACATGCTCAAAGTCACTAATCATTCGAGAGATGCAAATCAAAACAACACTGAGGTATCATCTCACACCTGTCAGATTGGCTATCATCAACAAATCAACAAATCTTAAGTGCTGGAGAGGATGTGGAGAAAAGGAGCCCTTGTTCACTGCTGGTGGGAATGCAAACTGTTGCGGCCACTGGGGAAGATAGTATGGAGTTTCCTCAAAATGTTAAAAAATGGAACTTCCATTTGATCCAGTAATCCCACTTCTAAGACTATATTCCATGAAACCAGAAACACCAATCAGAAAGGATACATGCACCCTTATGTTCATAGCAGCACAATTTACAATAGCTAAGATTTGGAAACAACCTAAGTGCCCATTAGCAGATGAGTAGATTAAAAAGCTCTGGTACATCTACACAATGGACTACTACGCCTCTATACAAAAGAAGGAACTTTTACCATTTGGAACAGCATGGATGGAACTGAAGAGCATTATGCTAAGTGAAATAAGCCAGTCAGAGAAAGATAAATATCACATGATCTCACTCATATGTGGAATATAATGATCAACAGAAACTGATGAACAAAAATATATCCAGAGACAAATGGCAGGGGAGGTGCAGGGGTTAGAGAGCAACCACAGGACTTGTATGCATGCATATTAGCATAACCAATGGACACAGACACTGGGGTGGTGGGGGTTTGCCCTGGGTGGGAATGGCTGAGGGATCAATCGGGGGAAAAGAAGACATGTGTCAAACTTTAGATAATAAAAAAAATAAACTCACAACGAATAAAAAACTTACATGTAAGTTGTGAAATTATAAAAATCCTAGAATAAACCATAGGCAGCAATATCTCAGACATCTCTCATAGTAATATGTTTACAGATGCATCTCCTAGGGTAAAGGAAACTAAGGAGTAAAACAAATGAGACTACATCAAAATAAAAAGCTTCTGCACAGCCAAAGAAACCATCAACAAAATGAAAAGTGAGCCCACTGTGTGAGAGAATCCTATATAATAAAAGCATAATATGCTAAGTGTCTGACTGTTCGTTCGACCATTCGACCAGTTGCTATGTAACACACGGACCACCAAGGAGAAGATGCTCCTACTGGTAGGTTTGCTTGCTGTTAGGGTCTGGCTGATTAGGACTGAGTGAGAGGGGCCAGACATGCCTGGAGCCCTCCCGCGGTCCCTCCCTGGCTGGTGGGTCCCAATAGGCCCTGATCGGGACTGGGTGAGACGGCTCCTATCGGCCCCAATTGGGACTGGGTGAGACAGGCTGGACACACCCTGGAGCCCTCCCATGGTCCCTCCCATGGTCCCTCCCGTGGTCCCTCCCCGGCCCTGATTGTGTGCCAGTGGGGTCCCTCGGCCTGATGAGCATCCTCTGGCAATCCAGGACCCCTCAGGGGATGTTTGCAGGCCAGCCTGAAGGAACCTACTGGCGCACAAATCCATGCACTGGGATTCTAGTATATTTGATAATGATACAGCTGATAAAGGGTTAATATCCAAAATATAAAAGGAACTCATACATCTTAACAAAAGGAAGGCAAACAATCCAATTAAAATATAGGCAAGGGTCCTAAATAGATACTCTCTAAAGAGAACATACAGATGGCCAAGAGACATATGAAAAAATACTCAAAGTCACACTTCATTAGAGAGATGCATATTAAAACAACAATGAGGTATCACCTCATACCTGAGAATGACCACCACCAACAAATCAACAAATGACAATTGTTGGTGAGGATGTGGACAAAAGGGTACCCTAGTACACTGCTGGTGGGAAAGCAGACTTGTGCAATCAATATGGAAAACAGTATGGAGTTTCCTCAAAAAATTTAATATGGAATTATTAAATTTTTGAAACTGCCATTTGACCCAGTGATCCCATTTCTAGCAATATATCTTAAGAGACCTGAAAAACCAATCAGAAAGAATGTATGCACTCCTATGTTCATAGAAGCACAATTTACATAGAAGCACAAGCTAAGATCTGGAAACACCCAAGTGCCCATCAGTAGATGGGTGGATAAGAAAACTGTGGGGGAAAAAAAAAGAAAACTGTGGTACATTTACACCATGGAATACTATGCAACAGTGAAAAAGAAGGATATCTTTTCCTTGGAGACAGCATCGAGGGACCTGGAGAGTATTATGTTAGTTAAGATAAGCCAGTCAGAGAAAGACAAGTATTACATATGTGAAATCTAATGAAAAAAAAAACCCAAAAACTGTTGAACAAAATACATCCAGAGACATAGAAGCATGGAACAGACTGTCAAATATCAGAGGGAAAGTGGGTGTGTGTGGGAAGAAATCAATCAAATAAATTATATGTATAACTCATGGACACAGACAATAGGGTGGTGAAGGCTTGGGTTGGGGGGTGCAGGGGCAGGCTTAGAAGGGGTCAATGGGGGAAAAGGGTACATATGTTATACTTTCAACAGTAAAGATTTAATTTAAAAAATAAAATAAAGACCATGTGACACTGCAGCAATCCTTTCCCCTCTCTAGGTCTCTAGGTCTTCATTTCCCTGTCTATATAATTCTCATTTCTCTATGGAAATTTTCAGTTCTTACTCACAGTGATTTCTCTAACATGACAAAGGGGGCAATTAATCTGTCACCAGCACCTACCTTTGAGACTTGGAAGGTTTTGGTGATTCAAAAGCTCCTGTTTAGTATCAGGCCAGCCCTTCTACTTTTGTCAGCCATACAGCTAATCTCTGAAGCTCTCATTTTTTCTAGAAAAAAGGTAAGAATAGGATAAGAATTTCCATGGTTATAGAGGAGGGAGGTGGAATCTAAAAGTCTGATGTTAGGGATCTACCTTCAGGTAGACCCTAAAGATGCTGTTTGTACTCCAAACTTGTAGAAAGAGAGGAATATGATCCTCACTTGTCATTTTCTTACAGCTGCTCTGCAAATCTGAGTATCTTTAGCAACATTCTTGAGTCAATTGGTAAGTCAACAGACATTTATCACAAACAAATCCTTTCTATGTGCTGGACACTGGGCTAGATGTTGATCATGTGTGTGCACAACACACACACACACACACACACACACACACACACACACACACAGATGCACAGACTCATCCAATATTCTCAAGAACCTCACAGCTGCAGCAGCCGAATGCAGCCTGCCCCCGACCAAGGAGCAGCAGCCTCTTGAGAAGCCTGCCCCATTCAAGGAGCAGCAGGTGTACCAGCAGCCTGCCCCCGCCAGCCAGAGGAGCCATCATTTCTGCAAACAGCGCCCACCAGAGGAACTGCTGCCAAATGAGGAGCAGCTGCTGCCACAACCGCCTTAGGTGCAGCTGCCACCTGAGGAGCTGCTGCCACCAGAGGAGCAATCTCTGCATGACTCAACACCTAGATCCTTTGGTGAGAGCAAAAATGGGGAGACAAAGAAACCCCCAAAGGAAAGAAAAGGAGGAATCTCAAGAAAAGCAGCTAAATAAAACGGAAGCATGCAATATGTCAGAAAAATAATTCAGAATAAGGGTCATACAGTTCATAAACCAGATGGATAAAAATATAAAATATTTATGTAAGAATCAAGAATAAATAAAGTGTGATATAGCTACAATAAAAATTTCAACAGTAAACTAGGAGAAGTGGAAGACTGAAATAGTGAATTAGAAGACGGGGAAGCAAAACACATGCAAACTGAACTGCAATTGGAGAAAAAAATTAAAGGACAGAAGGAGAGCATAAAGGAGCTTTGGAAAAACATGAAATGAAGCTACATACAAATAATAGGGGTGCCAGAATGACAGGAAGAAGAACAAGATTTACAAAACTTATTTGAAGAAATAATGTCAGAAAACATCCCTGATGTGGGGAAGAAAAACGTCACACAAGCACAGAGAGTCCAAAACAAGATGAACCCAAAAAGACCCACACCAAGACATGTCATAATTATGATGGCAAATGTTCGAAACAAAGAGAGAAACATAAAGGCTGCAAGAGAGAAAGAGAAAATTTCATACAAGCAGAATTATTTCATATAATAATTTCATCAATTATTTGATCTCTCATTAGATTATCAAATAATTTCTCAACAAAAACACATCAAGCCAGAAAGGAATGGAAGGAAATTTAAAAGTGCTGCAAAGCAAGGGAATGAATCCAAGAATACTCTATCCAGAAAGGCTATCATTCAAAATTGAAGGGGAAATAAGGAGCTTCACAGACAAGAAAAGGCTAAGGGAGTTTATCACTACCAAGCCAGCAATGCAAGAACTGCAAAAGGGACTGGTGTAAAAAGAAGAAATAAAAAGGGAAGAAGGAATGCAGGTACAAAAAATAAAAATGGCTGCAAACAAGTACCTATCAATAACATTAAACATAAATGGACTAAATGCTCCAATCAAAAGACATCGAGTGGCTGAATGGATAAAAAAAACAACACACAAAACAAGCAAACAACAACAACAAACAAAACAAAACAAAACACATGACCCATATATATGCTGTCTACAAGAGACCCACCCAAGAACAAGGGGCCAAAAAAGACTGAAAGTGAAGGGATGTAAAAATATCTTTCAGACAAATGGAAATGAAAAAAAAAAAGCTGGGGTAGCAATAGTTATATCTGACAAAATAGACCTCAAAGTGAAGGCCATAACAAGAGATAAGGAAGGCCACTTCATAATACTAAAGGGAGTGATCCAACAAGAGGATATAACACTGGAAAACATATATGCACCCAATAAAGGAGCCTTGAAATACATATAAAAACTTCTGGAAGATATCAAGGGAGAGATCAACAACAATACAATCATAGTAGGGGACTGTAATACCCCACTAACATCACTGGATAAATCCTCTAGAAAAAAATCAGCAAAGAAACAGCATTCCTAAATGACTCACTAGGTCAGATGGACTTAATTGACATCTTCAGAACATTTCACCCCAATGCTATGGAATATATATTCTTCTCCAGTGCACATGGGACATTTTCAAATATAGACCACGTATTGGGTCACAGGCAAAGTCTCTACAAATTCAAGAAGATTGAAATCATATAGAGCATCTTATCAGACCACAATGACATAATATTAGAAATAAACTATAATGAAAACAATAACAAATCTCAAACATGTGGAAGTTGAATAGCATGCTATTAAACAATGATTGGGTCACCAATGAGATCAAAGAAGAAATTTAAAATATCCTGGAAATGAATGATAATGAAAACACAACAATCCAAAATCTATGGGACACAGTGAAAGCACTCCTGAGAGGGAAGTTCATAGCATTACAGGCCTAACTCAAAAATACAAGAAAAAAATGGTAATAAATCATCTAATGCTACAACTTAAAGAATTAGAACAAGAGCAACAAGATAAGCCCGAAGTGAGCAGAATGTAGGAGATAATAAAGTTCAGAGGAGAAATAAATGACATGGAGACCAAAAATCAATACAAAAGATCAATAAAACAAAGAGCTGGTTCTCTGAAAGGATAAACAAGATTGATGAACCTCTAGTCAGGCTCACCAGGAAGCAAAGAGAGAGGACCCAAATAAACAAAATCAGAAATGAAAGAGTGAAATAACAACAGACCCAACAGAAATACAAAGGATTGTTCAAAAATACTATGAACAACTCTATTTCAAAAAAACTAGACAACTTAGAGAAAATGGACACATTCCTAGAAAAATACAACCTTCCAAAACTCAATCAGGAAGAATCTAAAAATCTCTATAGGCCAATAACTATGAAGGAAATTGAAGCAGTCATCAAAAAGCTTCCAGCAAACAAAAGCCCAGTGCCAGCTGGCTTCACAGGGGAGTTTTACCAAACATTCAAAAAAGGACTAAAACATATCCTCCTCAGACTATTCCAAATAAATTCAAGAGGAAGGAACATTTCCAAGCTCATTGTACGAAGCCAGCATTACCCTAAAACCAAAATCAGATAAAGACAACACAATGAAAGAGAATTACAGTCCACTATCCCTAGTGAACGTTGATGCCAAAATCCTCAACCAAATTTTAGCAAATCGGGTCCAGCATTACATCAGAAAGGTTGTACACCATGACCAAATAGGATTTATCCCGGGGATGCAAGGATGGTACAATATCCACAAATCAATAAACATGATACATCACAAAAACAAATTGAGAGATAAAAATCACATAGTCACATCAATTGGTGCAGAAAAAGCATTTGACACAATCCAACACCCTTTCTTGATAAAAACCCTCAGCAAAATTGGAATACAAGGATCATACCTCAACATAATAAAAGCCTTATATGACAAACCTACAGCCAGCATCATACTCAATGGGCAAAAACTAAAACCATTTCACCTAAGAACAGGAAAGACAGGGATTCCCAATTTCACCACTTCTGTTCAATATAGTACTGGAAGTGCTAGCCATTGCATTTGGAAAAATAGAAGGAATAAAAGGTGTCCAAATTGGAAAAGAAGATGTAAAACTGTCATTATTCACAGATGACATGATACTGTACATCGAAAATGCTAAAGACTCCATAAAAATTATTAGACTTAATAAATGAATTCAGCAATGTAGCATGATAAAAAATTAATGCCAAGAAATCTATGGCATTTTTATACACCAATAGCGAACTTATAGAAAGAGAGATTAAAGAAAAAAACAATCCCATTTACCATTGCACCAAAAAATATAAGATACCTAAGAATAAAATTAACTGAGGAGGTAAAAGGCCTGTACTCAGAAAACTACAGGACACTGAAAAAAGAGAGGAAGACATAAACAGATGGAAGAACATACCATGTACATGGATTGGTAGAATCAACACCATTAAAATGTCCAAACTATCCAAAGAAATCGATAGATTCAATGCACTTCCCATTAAAATACCAATGGCATACTTCGCAGACCTAGAACAAACTCTCCAAAAATTCATCTGGAATAAAAAAAGACCTTGAATAGCTGCAGCAATCCTGAAAAAGAAGACCAAGGTTGGAGGGATCACAATACCAGATATCAAGCAGAATTACAAAGCCACGGTTCTCAAAACTGCCTGGTACTGGCACAAGAACAGACGTATAGACGAATGGAACAGAATAGAGAACCTGGAAATAGACCCAAATCACTATGCTCAATTAATATTTGACAAAGGAGTCAAGAACATACAATGGACTGAAAACAGTCTCTTCAATAAAGGGTGTTGGGAAAATTGGACAGATACATGCAACAAAAATGAAACTAGGTCACCAACTTACACCATACACAAAAACAAACTCAAAATGGATAAAGGACTTAAAAATAAGATGGGAAACCATAAAAATATTACATAACCATGGCAGCAAAATTCAGTCATATGCCGAAGCAATATCTTCACGGATACAATTCCTAGGGCAATGGAAACTAAGAGAATATAAACAAATTGGACTACATCAAAATAGAAGGTTTCTGTACAGCAAAAGAAGCCATCAACAAAACAACAATAAATCCCTCCATTTGGGAGAACATACTTGCCAATGTTATCACCGATAAGGGTTTAATCTCCAACATTTACAGGGAATGCATACAACTTAACAAAAGAATGTTAAACAACCCAATCAAAAAATGGGCAACAGACCTAAATACTTTTCAAAAAAGGACATAAGAAAGGCCAAGAGACATATGAAAACATGTTCAAAGTCACTAATCATCTGAGAAATGCAAATCAAAACGACAATGAGGTATCATCTCACACCTGTCAGAATGGTTATCATCAATAAATCAACAAATGACAAGTGCAAACGAGGATGCGGAGAAAAAGGAACCCTCATGTACTGCTGGTGGGAATGCAGACTGGTGCAGCCACTGTGGAGAACAGTATGGAGTTTCCTCAAAAAACTAAAAGTGGAACTCCTATTTGACCCAGTGATCCCACTTCTAGGAATATATCTCAAGAAACTAGAAACACCAATCAGAAAGGACATATGCACCCCTATGTTCATAGCAGCACAATTTACAATAGCTAAGATTTGGAAACAGCCTAAGTGCCCAACAGCAGATGAGTAGATTAAAAAGCTGTGGTACATCTACACAATGGAATACTACACTGCGGTAAAAAGGAAGGAATTCTTACCATTTGCAACAGCATGGATGGAACTGGAGATCATTATGCTAAGTGACATAAGCTAGTCAGAGAAAGATAAATATCACATGATCTCACTCATTTGTGGAATATAATGAACAACACAAACTGATGAACAAAAACAGATCCAGAGACAGAGAAGCATAGATCAGACCATCAAACCTCAGAGGGAAGGTAGCTGAGGGTGGGGTTAAGGGGGAGAGATCAACCAAAGGACTTGTATGCATGCATATAAGCCCAATCAATGGACACAGACAACAGGGGGGTGAGGGCATGAGTGGGCGGGATAGGGGGATGAGGACACATATGTAATACCTTAATCAATAAAGAAATTAAAAAAATAAAAAAGAAGAAGCTCACAACCTATGAAGGAAATAAGACATAAGCACAAATAATGAGAATGCCAGACAGGAAGACGTGACATGGAAATTCAGTAGAGGGAGAAAGAGGTTCTCTTTGGAAGGATCAGGTCGCTTTCAAATGGAGGTCACATTTGAATCTTGAGTTTCTGTGCAAGAGGCTGTAATAATTAAGCTCCCAGACCTTTGTTTCAGCCAAATTTGGGTTATAAAGACAGCACATCCACCCACTCCTTAGATATATGCCCTTAGACAAATTCTCAACCATTTTAAATATATTTTTATTGATTTCAGAGAGGAAAGGAGAGGAAGAGAGATAGAAACATCAATGATGAGAGAGAATCATTGATCAGCTGCCTCCTGCACGCCCCACATTGGGGATCGAGTCCACAACCTAGGCATGTGTCCTGACTGGGTATCAAATCGTGATTTGATTCATAGGTCGATGCTCAACCACTGAGCCACGCTGGCTGGGCTACTTAACCATTTTAAATCTCAGTTCCCTCATCTATAAAATGGGAATATCTCAACCTACCCTGCAGGGTGAATGTGAAGATAAAATGAGAGATTGTGTGTTGAGCATTTAGTACAGAGTAAAGACTTGAGGTACTGAATCAGTATTACCTGTTACAGTTTGAATTATTGTTATCATTGCTTTAATGCTTCTCTCTCCACCATCTGCCTCTAACTGAGGGCCTCTTGTATCAGGCTACGGTGTTTACCCTGAGGCTGGAAAATTTATTTCTGAATTGCCTCAATGGCATAAATGAGTGAGGATTTGTCTTTTCAGATCCTTGAGTAAGTTACTAGATCTGGGAATAGTCAAAATTTTTTGAAAAGAAGCCTTTTCTTGACCTAGATCTCAGTCACTCACTGGCCTTCATCTTGATTTATCTTCTAACCTCATGTGTTCCCTTTCCATGCCTCAGTTTCTCTATCCATAACATGGGGATGTGTCTAAAGGATTTCTTAGGGTTGTTTCAGTGACATAATCCTGATATTTCCTGTTAAAAAATTACCTCCAGGTAACTTGGAGGAAGCCGTGTTTTCTCCAAAGAGCTTCTTAAAGTCAGATGGAAAAAAACAACCAAAGTTAACTAGTGCACTATTTGATTTGGAACAGAATTAAATTCAGGAGTGACCTTATGTCCAGCAAGCAGGATCATTCAGTACAGTAAAAATTGCTGTTCCTGACATTTATACAACACTTTAATTTTTTCAGGCAGTTGAACAGTGGATGTTTTCCCCAATCTCCCTTGCTCTCTGATCCCAGCAAGGGGAAACTGCCCTTCAGGTGGCCATAGCCCTGACCATTGGAGGAGGCAGCCTCGGCTGAACAAGACGTGGTGATTTTAGATAAGTGGAGTCAAAGAATTTTCAGTATGAAAATCTCTGATACCCCTATCCCACTGTCTCCATCAAGGTGCCATCAGAAAATCTCTCGTGGGTAGAAAAATCCTTGCCTTATTTCATCCTGGTTCCATGCTCCCGGTTACACAGCATGAGTGAGTATGCATGTGAGCTCAGGGAGGGTCAAAATGAGGCCGCAGTGGTCAGTTTGGACTCCATCAGAGAGACTTTGTGTTTGCCCCCTTTCCTTACTTATTTATTCCTGTGGCACTGGGTACAAACTCTCAAGTGGTCCTGAGCTCAGTGCTAGCCCTGAAACCCCCTTCTACCTTGGCAGGTGTAGCAAGTAGCAAAGCCTTCCTTCCAGTGTGCGCAGACTGTGATTTAGGTTTCTAGTAGTTAAGTCACTCAGAGTGAATAGTTTATTTCCTCTCCCTCTTAGGACCTAGGCCTGGATCCAGATATCTACTGCTTTTCTAAAGCTAACTTTATGGAACAAACCAAACTCAGGAGCTGACTGGGATGAAATTCATATTGGCCTCTAAACTAGCTGGTAAAATCATTAGGTATTTGGTTTCTCTAACTACAGGTTTTTCCTACATTTGCTTTTGAGATATAATAAATGTCTTTGGTAATGCATGACCTCATCCCACTTAGGTCCACATATCCTCTGAGGGCCTGATTCTATCACATCCCACCCCAATTCTGCAGATGTAGAAATTTTGGCCCAGAAAGATTACAGAATGTTTCCTAGGAGCCATTCTGTGAGTAGGAACTCCTGAGGAAAGAAACCTTCACTTTTTTTAGTACACATGTAAACTGAACACTCTAATTGAGTACATTATTGTTATCTTTTTGAAGAATCAGAGTATTATTTTTAGTTTACAGATGAGGAAAGTGGGGCTTAGAGTAGTTAGGTAAGTTACTTGGGGTTACCCAGCAGAAGTGGATGAGCTTAGATTCTAACTGAGAGTTGTCTGATGTCCAGGCCCACAAGTCACCTTGCAAAAAAACAACAACCCTACATTCTTATAGTAGGACCCAAAATATTGTAGCCTGGTGGAATACTGTGCTTGGGAGGGTTGTAGTCAGAACCAGGGACAGTTTGGGGGGGATAAACCTGGATAGAGGTCATTCTTTCCTGACATGGGACATCTCTAATCACTGCCTCTAGGCAGTAAAAGACTGTAGGAAGTAAACATTGCTCCCAGAATGCTGAGTCCCTCTGTTATTTATTATTTAAAAGCTTTTAGGTTCTTCTCAAGTTCTCTTCCTTCCTTTGCATTCCTCAAATGGCTCTCAGGAAAAGCTCAGCTAACAGTCTTGAGCATTCTAGAAGGGGTTTAACACCAGCAAAAAAAATCACTAAGACTCTCTCCTTTTCCCAGGGAAATAGGCCCAGAGAGATAACAATATTTTCTTGAGATTTATGCACAGCTGGAATCCGGTCTGAGAAAAAAATAAAACAAAACAGGATACCAGGCCTGGAGAGGAATGTTAAGGAGACAGCTCCTTTACCTGTGTCTTTTATAGCTTTTATTTGTTGGGGGAAAGAAGGTACTGGGGGTAGACACATGCCAGCCAATGTATGGGGTTGAGAACCTAATTAAATCTAGTGGTGCTATGCTTTTATATTTTACCGAAATTAGAAAGAGGCAGAAGGCTTTTATCATTAACTAGAGGCCCAGTGCACAAATTCGTTAATTTTAGTTAATGATAAAAACCTTCTGCCTCTTTCTAATTTCAGTAAAATATAAAAGCATAACACCACTAGATTTAATTATGTTCTCAGCCCCATACATTGGCTGGCATGTGTCTACCCCCAGTACCTTCTTTCCCCCAACAAATAAAAGCTATAAAAGACACAGGTAAAGGAGCTGTCTCCTTAACATTCCTCTCCAGGCCTGGTATCCTGTTTTGTTTTATTTTTTTCTCAGACCGGATTCCAGCTGTGTATAAATCTCAAGAAAATATTGTTATCTCTCTGGGCCTATTTCCCTGGGAAAAGGAGAGAGTCTTAGTGATTTTTTTGCTGGTGTTAAACCCCTTCTAGAATGTTCAAGACTGTTAGCTGAGCTTTTCCTGAGAGCCATTTGAGGAATGCAAAGGAAGGAAGAGAACTTGAGAAGAGCCCTTTTATTATATAAGATTGGATAATTTGAATGCCACAGGTGTCTGTAGCCAGAAAGGGGCCTGCTGTGTTTTGGAGTGAGAAAGGAAGCTGGGGCCTTCTACAAAGAAACCAGACTCTTGTAAACTCTCAATGTGCATGTCACTGACTGATGCTTAAGACCTCTTTGTGACATGACCTCATTTTGACCTTGTTAGCTCAGTTCTCCTTCCAGAGGGTACCATTACCATGTAGCCCAGTCCAGGAGCTAGTGATCTTTTCAATAACTGAACCCTCATAGGCTATTCATATTCCCCTTCCCACCCTCACATCCAAGTCTCATTAAAAAGTGAGCACTTGTGTCTGTACTCCCCCCTGCCCAGATCACCCATTCCAGAGTCCCAGAAATCCTACCACATGACACTGTGACACAGCAGGGAAGCTATGGAGAAATGTGATGTCAGAACCTCAGTACTAACTCATTTCTACATTGGGAGTATAATCATAAATATCTGTGAAATACAGGCTGATAAATGAGGACTCTCCCCATGCCAATTGTATTATGGTAGTCCCCAATTAGACATTTTCTTTAATAACTGCCCCCTCTGTTTATTCTTACTCTCACAAATTCTGAGAACCTTTAATGGTGTACTTTATGTATTTTGGGTGCCCTCTAGAGATGATATTTCGCCAATGCAGCCCCAGCCAGATTATGGCTTTATAGGAAACTAGAGGCCTGATGCATGAAATTCATGTAACAGTAGGCCTTCACAGCTGCGGCGGCTGCCTGGATCCCTCCCTCACAGCCACAGCACTGTCTCCTTCCCGCAGCTGCAGCCCAGGCTTCGTCCAGAAGTATGTCCGGTCTAATTAGCATATTATGCTTTTATTATTATAGATGATAGTTTTTCCATGCTATCATGGCTTTTCCTGGGTATTTTTACTAATCTCTCCTGCAGCCTCAAAGTAGCAGGTGTAGAACCTCAGAAGAATATAAATGTGGAGCTTTACAGGACTTTGCATATCACCTAATGTGTTTCTATTTTACAGATAGGCCCTGACATAGTTACTGAATCAGGCCCTAGCAATTCTAGGCAGGTGGGCTTTACATAGACAACTGTGCTTAGCCAATTATCTAAGAAGTGGGCAAAGTGAGCAAGACAGAAAACAGGAACAATACTTTTTATCAGTAAAACTAGAAATAATAGCTCATATCTATGAACGCTCCATGTGTGCTGGGCACTGTTCTCTATTATAGCATCTTAATTTAATTCTCATAGCAATCCTTTGGAGGTAGTTTCTGTTGTCAACCCCTGAGGCACCAAGAGGTTAAGTAACTTAACCATGTTTCCATAGTTATAAGTAGCAGACTGAAAATGAGACAGAGGCAGACTGACTCATGAGCCCAAACTCATCTTTTGTCTCTTCGTTTTTTCTCCTATTTTCCATTCCACATCTGATTATCACTAAGTTCATCAAATCATTCTCTTTTTATTGAGATATAATTGACATTGTTATTTTCAGGTATACAACATAATGAGATAATATTTGTATGTATTGCAAAATGATCACCACAGTAAGTCTAGTAAACATCCATTACCACACAGTTACACTTTTTCTTGTGGTGAGAACGTTTAAGTTCTATTTTATTAGCAACTTTCAAATATGCAATACAGTATATTAACCATACTGTACATTATAACCCCAAGACTTATTTATTTATAACTGAAAATTTGTTTACATATAAGTGAAATCATATGGTTTTTGTCTTTCTCTGACTTATTTCACTTAGCATAATGCCTCCAAGGTCCATCCATGTTGTCACAAATGTCAAGATTTCTTCCCTTTTTATGGCTGAATAATATTCAATTATATACGTATTCAGATCACTCTAGTCCCTTTTGAGATTACTCATAAGCCAAACTAATAGCTAGTAATGAAATTAGAATTAGTAATATAGTAAGTATAACTTTTAAACTATTAATTTGAGAGGCTCACTGTACAGGTATGAGGAGAGCAATTTCTAGGTCAAATAATAAAAATGTGATACTACTAGGAAGAATTGTATTGAGAAAGGTAGACATGCTGACCCTATTGGATCAAACCCACACTCATAAGGACTTTATTTTTCTATATATTCATTTGTTTGAGGAAATAAAAATGCAATTATTACAAGTAGTGGTGCCAGTAAGGTATTAATAAGTAATGTGAGTGCTAGATTAATTATTATTTTTATTTTATTTTGCAGAAGCTAATTGATTGGAAGTCAGTGGTGCTAGTTAATATTAGAAGAACAGGATCCTCATCAATAGATGGAGACATACAAGAATAATAAAAAAGGAATAATCAGACTACATATACAAAGTTATGATTAGATGTAATGTGAAATTTTAGTTGGCATAAGAAACATATGATAAGGAAAGTAGAGCTGATGATTATGTGTAATCCATGAAAGCCTGTGGCTATAAAATATGTTGACCTGTATACATCATCTGAGATTGTGAATGAGGTTTCATAGTATTCTGAGGCTTGGAGTAATGTACTAGTAAAGTATAAGCCTAAACAGATTATGGTAAGTCAAGGTTGGAGTATATGTTTGTGGTTGCCTTCTATTATACTATGATAGGCCCAGAAACTAGTAATGCAGATATATTTAGAAGTAGAACTTCTAAAGGATTTAAAGAATTAATACCTGTCGGGGGTCAATATCCTCCAAATTCTGGGGTAGGAACTAGACTCTAGTGATAAAAGGCTTAAAAAAAAAAAAACACAGAGAAAAGAAAAATACTTCTGGTATATGGTGACCCTGGAAGGTACTCAGATAATGTCTCATTGCCATTGATATATGGTCAGTATGTTGGTGATTAAGCCTAGGGAGAGGAATAGTGAGGAATTAAAGTGGAATCATAAAACAAGACCTGATGTTATTAGAAGTGCGGACAAGGCTCCATAAGTGGTCAAGGGCTTGGGTTAACTATATGGCATTCATGGGTTTGGTGAGTCATTAGGCATCATCATGTAGGTAGAGGCTAACTAGGAGAGTGGATACATAAGCCTGAATTAGATCTACAGCAAATTCCAGAGTAGTCAATAAAATGAGAATAATAAATGTAATAAGGGCTGTGGTTATGCTAATGCTTATTAATGCAAGGGTTGCTCCATCAATTAGGTGAATAAGTAAGTGTCCAGCAGTAATATTGGCTATTAGTTGTATGGCTAGTGCTATTGGTTTAATAAACAGATTAATTTTTTCAGTAATTAATAACAATGGGATAAGAGGTACTGGAGTGCCTTGTGGTTAGAAATGTGCAAGAGATGTTTTAGTTTTATGTTGGAATCTAAGGATTACTGTTTCTACTTATAAAGGAATAGAGGCCCAGTGCACAAAATTTGTGCACAGGTAGGGTCCCTAGTGGCTGCCAGCCGCTGGCCAGGGTCTTCCTTTCCCTGGCTGCCCCCCTTCAAACTCCTGGTCGAGGGGACAATTAGCATATTAGGCTTTTATTATATAGGATAGCCATTGCAAGATTTATTGGTAGTTGTGTAGCAGGAGTAAATAAATGTGACACTAAGCCCAGAAGATTTGTTGAACCAATAAAATAGGATTAGTGATTTTAACATAAAGGCTAAATTTTGGCCTTTTTGATTTAGAGTAGTTATAATTTGTCTTTATGTCATATGAATTAGTCATTTTTGGATGGCAATTAGATGGTTATTAATTAGTTGATGGAAATAGCATACTTAGAAATATAATAATTAGAATAAGAATCATGACCCATATATCTGCTGTCTACAAGAGACCCGTCTCAAAACAAAGGACTCACACAGACTGATAGTGAAGGGATAGAAAAGAATTATTCAGGCAAATTGAAGTGAGAAAAACGCTGGGGTAGCAATACTTATATCTGACAAAATGGACCTCAAAGTGAAGACCATAACAAGAGATAAGGAGGGCAAATCATAATCCTAAAGGGAGCAATTCAACAAGAGGATATAACTTTAGTAATCATATATACACACAATACAGGAGCACCTAAATACATTTAAAAATTTCTGGAAGATATTAAGGGAGAGAATGACAGCAATACAATCATAGTTTTCCGAGTACAGGCCTTTAACACCCCATTGACACCACTAGTTAAATGCTCCAAACAAAAAATAAGCAAAGAAACAGTGATCCTAAAAAATGCACTAGATCAAAGGAAACTAATTGACATCTTCAGAACATTTCACCTCAAAACTACAGAATATACATTCTTCTCAAGTGCACACAGGACATTTTCAAATATAGACCACATATTAGGACACAGGCAAAGTCTCTTCAAATTTGAGAAGATGGAAACCATATCAAGCATCATCTCAGATCACAATGGCATAAAATTAGAAAAAAAACTATAATAAAAGCAATGAATAAGAATCAAACAATTGGAGGCTAAATAGCATGCTATCAAACAATGATTGGGTTACCAAAGAGATGAAAGAAGAAATAAAAGGAATCCTGGAAGCAAATGAAAATGAACACACAACAATCCAAAATCTATGGGACATAGTGAAAGCAGTCCTAAGAGGGAAGTTTATGGCAGAACATAGAAGAACAGTGGCTTTGTAATTTAGCTTTATATATGGTATTGTGATCCCTCCAACTTTGTTCTTCTTTCTCAGGATTGCTGTGACTATTGGAGATCTTTATTTATTCCATGTGAAATTTTGGAGTGTTTGTTCTAGATCTGTGAAATATACTGTTGGTATTTTAATGCGGATTTCATTGAATCTATAGATTATTTTTTTGGGGGGGTAATGACATTTTATTTTATTTTATATGTTTTGCCCCATTGACCTCCCCCCAGCCTCCACTACCCCCTTTCGCATACCCTCAGCCCACCCCCCCAGTGTCTTGTGTCCATTTGTTGTGCTTATATGCATGCATACAAGTCCTTTGGTTGATCTCTTTCCCCACCTCAAACAATCCCCTGCTTTCCCACAGTAATTTGACAGTCTGTTTGGTGATTTGCTGCCTCTGTATCTATCTTTTTGTTTATCAGGTTATAAAGTTATTTATTTTCCATAAATGAGTGAGGTCATGTGGTATTTTTCTTTAATTGTCTGGCTTATTTCACTTAACATAATGCTCTCCAGTTCCATCTATGCTGCTGCAAATGGTAAGAATTCCTTCTTTTTTACAGCAGTATAGTATTTCATTGTGTATATGTACCATAGTTTTCTAATCCACTCATCTGCTGATGGGCATTTGGGCTGTTTCCAAATCTTAGCTATGGTGAATTGTGCTGCTATGAACATAGGGGTGCATATATCCTTTCTGATTGGTGTTTCTAGTTTCTTGGGATATATTCCTAGAAGTGGGATTAATGGGTCAAATGGGAGTTCCATTTTTAGTTTTCTGAGGAAACTCCATACTGTTCTCCACAGTGGCTGAACCAGTCTGCATTCCCACCAGCAGTGCACGAGGGTTCCTTTTTCTCCGCATCCTCACCAGCACTTGTTGTTTCTTGATTTGTTGATGATTGCCATTCTGAAAGGTGTGAGATGGTACCGCATTGTCGTTTTGATTTGCATCTCTCAGATAATTAGTGACTTTGAGCATCTTTTCATATGTCTCTTGGCCTTCCTTCTGTCTTCTTTCGAAAAGTATCTTTTTAGGTCCGTTACCCATTTTTTATTAGATCATTTAACTTCCTTTTATTAAGTTGTGTAAGTTCCTTGTAGATGTTGGAGATTAAACCTTTGTCAGTTATAATATTTGCAAATATGTTCTCCCATACAGTGGGCTTTCTTGTTCTTTTGTTGATGGTTTCTTTTGCTGTAGCAAAAGCTTTTTATTTTGATGTAGGTCCCATTTGTTTATTTTCTCTTTAGTTTCCATTGCCCTAAGGAGCAGTATCGGTGAAGAAATTGCTTCGGGATATGTCTGAGAATTCTCTGCCTGTGGATTCCTCTAGTATTTTTATGGTTTCCTGTCTTATGTTTAAGTCCTTTATCCATTTTGAGTTTATTTTTGTGTATGGTGTAAGTTGGTGGTTTAGTTTCATTTTTTTGCATGTATCTGTCCAATTTTCCCAACACCATTTATTGAAGAGACTGTCTTGACTCCATTGCATGTTCATGCCTCCTTTGTCACATATTAATTGAGCATAGTGTTTTGGGTTGATATCTGGATTCTCTATTCTATTCCATTGGTTTATATGTCTGTTCTTGTGCCAGCACAAGGCTGTTTTGAGAACAGAGGCTTTATATAACAGCTTGATATCTGGTATTGAAATTCCACCTACTTTGTTTTTCTTTCTCAGGATTGCTGTGACTATTCTGGGTCTTATTTTATTCCAGATGAATTTTTGGAGAGTTCTTTCTAGGTCTGTGAAAAATGCCGTTGGTATTTTAATGGGGAGTGCATTGACTCTGTAGATTGCTTTGGGTAGTATGGACATTTTAATAATGTTGATTCTACCAATCTATGAACATGGTATGTTCTTCCATCTGTATATGTCTTCCTCTATCTCTTTCTTCAGTGTCCGGTAGTTTTCGGCATATAGGTCTTTTACCTCCTTAGTTAAGTTCATTCCTAGGTATCTTAATTTTTTTGGTGCGATGGTAAATGGGATTTCTTTTTTAGTCTCTCTTTCTGTAAGTTCACTATTTGTGTATAGAAATGCCATAGATTTCTTGGCATTAATTTTGTATCCTGCTACATTGCTGAATTCATTTATTAAGTCTATTAGTTTGTTGATGGAGTCTTTCGGGTTTTTTATGTACAATATCATGTCATCTGCAAATAAGGACAGCTTTACTTCTACTTTTCTAATTTGGATGCCTTTATTTCTTCTTCTCGTCTAATTGCAATGACTAATACTTCCAGTACTATGTCGAACAGGAGTGGTGAAAGTGGGCATCCCTGTCTTGTTCCTGTTTTTAGGGGAAATGGTTTATTTTTTGCCCATTGAGTATGATGTTAGCTGGGGTTTTTTCCTATTTGGCTTTTATTATGTTGAGGTATGATCCTTCTATTCCCACCTTGATGAGAGTTTTTACCAATAAAGGGTGTTGGATTGTGTCAAATGCTTTTTCTGCATCAATTGATATGACTGTGATTTTTATCTCTCAATTTGTTTATGTGATGTATCATGCTTATTAATTTGCGGATATTGTACCATCCTTGCATTCCTGGGATAAATCCTACATGTTCAAGGTGTATGCTCTTTCTGACATACTTCTGGATCTGATTTGCTAGAATTTTGTTGAGGATTTTGGCATCTATGTTCATGAGGGATATAGGCCTGTAATTCTCTTTCATTGTGTTGTCTTTATCTAGTTTTGGCATTAGGGTGATGCTGGCTTGATAGAAGGAGCTTGTAAGTGTTCCTTCCTGTTGAATTTTTTGGGATAATCTGAGGAGGATAGATTTTATTTCTTCCTTAAATGTTTGGTAAAACTCCCCCGTGAAGCCATCTGGCCCCGGGCTTTTCTTTGCTGGAAGCTTTTTGATGACTGCTTCAATTTCTTTCATAGTTATTGGCCAAATGAGATGCTTAGATTTTTCTTGATTGAATTTTGGAAGGTTATATTTTTCTAGGAATATGTCCATTTCCTCCAGGTTGTCCACTTTGTTGGAATAGAGTTGTTCATAGTACTTTTTAACAATCCTTTGTATTTCAGTGGGGTCTGTTGTTATTTCTCCTCTTTCATTTCTGATTTTGTTTTTTTGGGTCTTCTCTCTTTGCTTATTGGTGACCCTGGCTAGAGGTTCATCAATCTTGTTTATCCTTTCAAAGAACCAGGTTTTGGTTTTGTTGAACTTTTGTATTTTTTTTTGGTCTCAATGTCATTTATCTCTGCTCTGATGTTTATTATTTCCTTCCTTCTGCTACACTGTGCTTTTCCTGTTGCTCTATTTCTAACTCTTTGAGTTGTAGGGTTAAGTAATTTATTACCACTGTTTCTTGTTTTTTTGCAGTAGGCTTGCAGAGCTATGAACTTCCCTCTCAAGACTGCTTTTGCTGTGTCCCATAGATTCTGGATTGTTGCGTTTTCATTGTTGTTTGTTGCTGTAATGTTTTTTTTTTTTATTTCTTCCTTGATCTCTCTGGTAACCCAGGCATTGTTTAATAGCATGCTGTTTAGTCTCTATGTATTTGATTTTTTTGGATTGTTTTTATTGTAGTTGATTTCCAGTTTTATGCCACTGTGACCTGAGAAGATGCCTGATATGATTTCTATCTTCTTGAATTTGAAGTGTCTTTGCCTATGACCCAACATATGGTCTATCTTTGAAAATGACCCATGTGCACTTGAGAAGAATGTATATTCTGTGGCTTTGGGGTGAAGTGTTCTGAAGATGTCAATTAATTCCATCTGGTCTAGTGAGTCATTTAGGATTCATGTTTCTTTGCTGATTTTTTGTTTAGAGGATTTGTCCAATGGTGATAGTGGGGTATTAAAGTCTCCTACTATGATTGTTTTAATGTCAAACTCTCCTTTGTTATCTTCCAGGAGTTTTTTTTATGTATTTGGTTGCTCCTGTATTGGGTGAGTATGTTTACCAGAGTTATTTCTTCTTGTTGGATTGCTCCCTTTAGTATTATGAAGTGGCCTTCGTTATCTCTTCTTATGTCCTTCACTTTGAGATCTAATTTGTCAGATATAAGTATTGCTACCCCAGCTTTTTTTTCATTTCCATTAACCTTAAAAACCTTTTTTTCATTCCTTCACCTTCATTCTGTGTGCGTCTTTTTTTCTGAGGTGGGTTTCTTGTGCACCGCATAAATATGGGTCATGTTTTCTTATCCAATCCATTACCTTATGTCTTTTGATTGGGGCATTTAATCAATTTACATTTAAAATTATTATTTATAGGTACTTATTTGTCGCCATTTTTATTCTTTACCCCTATGTTCCTTCTTCGTTTCCTATTTCTTTTTTTTTTACAGCTGACCCTTTAGCATTTCTTGCATTGCTGGTTTTGTGGTAATAGGTTACCTTAGTGTTTTTTTGTCTGTGAAGCTCCTGATTTCACCTTCAATTTTGATTGATAGCCTTGCTGGGTACAGTATTCTTGGATTCAGACCCTTCCTTTGTATGACTTTGTATATTTCATTCCATTCCCTTCTGGCATGATGAGTTTCCGTTGAGAAATCAATCGTTAGTCTGATGGGGGTTCTTTTGTAGGAAACTTTCTGTCTCTCTCTGGCCACTTTTAAGATTCTTACTTTGCTGTTGGTGTTTGTCAATTTAATTATAATGTACCTTGGTGTCAGTCTTTTGGGGTTCATTTTGCTTGGGACTCTGTGAGCTTCTGGGATTTGTGTGGGTATTTTATTCCCTATATCATGGAAGTTTTCTGTCATTATTTCTTCAAACAGGTTTTCTATTCCTTGCTCAGTTTCCTCTCCTTCTGGAACCCCTATTATGCAGATGTTGTTTTGTTTCATGTTGTCCCAAATTTACCATTGGCACTCCTCCTGCTTTTTCAATTTTTTTTTTTCAAGAAGCTGCTCTACTTGGGTATTTTTTCCTACCTTGTCTTCTAGCTCACTGGTGTGGTCCTCTGCTTCTTCTAGTCCACTCTTGATGCTTTCTATTGAGTTCTTTACAGCAGTGTTGTCATTTTTCATTTTTTCTTTGTTCTTCTTCATTTCCTCTTGTTTCTTATACATATTGTTTAATTTCTCTTCTATTCTTTTCAGCCACCTTATGACCATTTCTCTGAATTCTTTCTCTGACAAGTTGCTTGCCTCCATTTCATTTACTTCATTTTCTGGTGAGGCCGCTTTTCTTTCATACGCGTGCTCTTTCTTTGTCTCCCCATGGTCTCTCTTCTCCAGGTGTCTGGTTATGTAGTTCTCTCTCTCCTGCGTTGATTTAAAGGCACAAAATACAACACAACCAGGTACAATGCACAAACGAAATGTATTAACAATATTAATAACCCCAAATAAAGGTGACCACCAGAGAAAGGAAAATTAGAGGATAGGAGAGAAATAAGAAGAGAAAAAAAAAAAAGAAAGGAGTGCAAAAAGAAATTGAGAAAAGGAAAAAAAGTAAGAGAGAAAAGAAAGAGAATGAGAGAGAAGAGAGTAACAAACTATAAATATGGGGAGAAAACTGCAATAGAACAGCCACTAATCCCAACAAATGACAGCAACAAGTGCCTGGAGATGAATACAAACTACAAACAACAACTAATATCAAGCAAGCCTAGGGAAAACAGAAGCAAAAAACAAACAAACAAAACAAACAAACAAAAAAGAATAAGCAAAACAATCTCACAAAAAAGCATAAAAAATTGATGTAATCAATAATCAAGCAAACAACAACAAAAGGACAGAGAGAAAAATATGTTTTTGGGTATTGAAGAAAGAGAAGAGAGAGATGTGTATGGACTTCGAAAAGGGGATTGGAAATTATATATATAAGTAGGGTGAAATTTTAACGGGTAAAAAGAAGGAATGGGGAAAATCTAAAGCAGGAAAAGTGTAAGAGAAACAGGTAAACAAAAGGGGAAAAGTTTTGAAGAGAGTTATGGCATAAAGTAAAGTTGAGATAGAGTAAAATGATGGTAAAGGAAAGATGAAAATAGAATGTAGAACACTAATCCCAAAGTAAAATAAATAAAAAATAAAATAACACTTTTTTTAAAAAAGGTAAAATAGTAGTAGTAATAATACTGATTGAAAAAATATATAATAATTAAATGGTAAAAGCAAGTGAGGAAAAAAGAAAAAAAATTAGTTTCTTAAGTAAAAGATGAAAAAAAATAAAAATGTGCAGAGTGAAGGTCATTCACTTCCTCTACTGTTCTGTTTGGAACGCCTGTTTCCTAGTCAGGACAGTATTGAAGTTCCCTGAGTTCCATTGCGTCTCAGTGTTGTAAGCCAGTCCTGATTTTTTAAGCAGCCAGTGTGTCTTAATTTCTTGTATTCCTTTATTTGTGTTTACACAAGAGTCAATTTGTGATTCAACCCCTGGGTGACAGTGTTTGTGGATTGACCTCCGGGTCTATAGGTCCGCTCTAGCCAGTGCTTAGATCCTGCTTTCCCTGTGGCACTCAATACCAGTTTGTGGGAGTGGGTTGCCCCAGAGCTGGTTCTCTGATGGTTATTTCCTGCTCTGATCCCTGGGTTCCAGAAAAACAACTTTCCCCTGCAGTCTTTTAGGGTGTCCCCAATTGGGTGATCCTATGTATTGGGCTTAGTAACCAGAAGCAAGGATTTAAATAGGAAAAAAAAAAAAAAAAAAACAGCGTAAGTGTGTGAACTCCCAGGCTGCGCGCAGGTCTGTGCAGTCTTTTTTCCCCTTGGGTCTAAGCAGCCGGCACACTTTTAAAAATTTCAGGCTGTCCTTTTGTGTCAGATCAAAATGGGTTGCTTTTTAGAGTTCCCTTCTGTTAGCAGCTCTGAGGACCCCCTTCCACATTCATGGATCACGCCAGCCCCAACAGCCATTGATTTTCTAGGCACAGACCACCCCCCGTCCTCCAGCTCCCGCAGTGAGTGTGTTTCTCTCTCCTGCTGGGACCAGAGACCTCACCTTATCCCTTGAGAAATCTGACCTTTCAGTGGTAGAGTGTAGAGATCCTCTGAATCCACGTGTTTGCACCAATTGGGGACCAGTGTTCTCAGGTTCACAGCTTTTCAGTGGTTGCCGTAGTTGTAGATTCCCCGGGCTTTTCAGGTTCCCGACAACATTCCCTTTCCCCTTCAAGATGGTGTGGTCTCTAGTCTCCATGTCTGAGCTGGTCACTCCAAGTGGGTACCCAGCAGCATTGGGGGCTGCCCCATCAGGGGATCCCCATCCAGCAGTACCCCACAGTCTCCTAGAGTATAGCTGTCCCTCAACTCACCAACAAACACTCCCCGTGTGACCACACACTCTCCCTTTTTTTTCTCACTTACACACTATCTTGTACTCTGCCTTCCCGTCGGCATCCATCTTCCTTTCTCGGAATATGGACATTTTAATGATATTTATTCTACCAATCCATGAACATGGTATATTCTTCCATTTGTTTGTGTTTATTTCCTCTATCTCTTTTTCCCATGTCCTGTAGTTTTCTGATTACAGGTCTTTTACTTCCTTAGTTAGGTTTATTTCTAAGTATCTTAGTGTTTTTGGTTTTTTTTTGTTGTTGTTGTTGCAATGGTAAATGACATTGTTTTCTTAGTTTCTCTTTCTGTGAATTCATTATATATACTAATAAAAACATAATATGATAATTAGACTGAAATATCTTCTGGACGTCATTCCGGACGTCCTTCCGGACAAAGCCGCAGTGGTGGAGGAGGAGGCAGAGGCAGTTAGGGGCAATCAGGCAGGCAGTGGAGCAGTTAGGGATGATCAGGACAGCAGGGAAGCAGTTAGGGGGTGATGAGGCCAGCAGGGGAGCAGTTAGGAAGCTATCAGGCTGACAGGGGAACAGTTAGCAGGCTATCAGACCAGCAGGGAAGCAGGTAGGGGGCGATCAGGCTGGCAGGAGAGCAGTTAGGGGGCAATCAGACCAGCAGGGGAGCAGTTAGGGGGGCGATCAAGCCAACAAACAGAGGCGGTTAAGGGTAACCAGGCAGGCAGGCAGGCAGGCAGGCGAGTGGTTAGAAGGCAGTGGTCCCTGGTTGTGAGAGGGATGTCCGACTGTGGGATCGGGCCTAAACTGGCAGTGAGACATCCCCCAAGGGGTCCCATATTGGCAAGGGTACAGGCCAGGCTGAGAGACACCCCCCACCCCTGTGCACAACTGTCATGCACCGGGCCTCTAGTTGGTGTATAAAACAGCCATAGATTTCTGGGTGTTAATTTTGTATCCTGCTACATTGCCCAATTCATTTATTAAGTCTTGTAGTTTTTTGATGGAGTCTTTAGGGTTTTCAATGTAAAATATCCTGTCTCTGCGAATGACAGTTTTACTTCTTTTCCAATTTGGATTCCTTTTATTTCCTCTTCTTGTCTGACTGTTATGGCTAACACTTCCAGTACTATGTTGAACAAGACTGGTGAAAGTGTGAGTCCTTATTTGTTCCTGTTCCTAGGAAAATGGTTTTAGAGTTTGCCAAATGGGTATGAGGTTGGCTGTAGGTTTGTCATATAAGGCTTTTATTATGTTGAGGTATGAACCTTCTATTCCCACTTTGCTGAGAATTTTTATCAAGAAAGTGTGTTGGATTTTGTCAAATGTATTTATTTATATGATTATGTGATTTTTGTGTCTCGTGTTGTTTATGTGATGTATAACGTTTATTGACTTGCGGATATTGTACCATCCTTGCATCCCCTGAATAAATCCCACTTGGTCATGTTGTATGATCTTTCTAATGTAATGATGGATCTGATTTACTATAATTTTGTTGAGGATATTGGCATCTATGTTCATCAGGGATATTGGCCTCTAATTCTCTTTCTTTGTAGTGTCTTTATCTGTTTTTTGGATTAGAGTAATGCTAGCTTCATAGAAAGAGCTTGGAAGTGTGTTGTCCTTTTGAATTTTTTGGAATATTCTGAGGAGGATAGCTTTTAGTTCTTCTTTGAATATTTTGTAAAACTCCCCTGGGAAGCCATCTGGACCAGGGCTTTTGTTTGCTGGAAGTTTTTTTTATTAGTGCTTCAATTTCCTAGGTATCAGCCGATTCAGGTTTTTTTTACACTTTCTGATTGAGTTTTGGGGAAAATTGTTTTCTTTCTTTCTTTCTTTCTTTCTTTCTTTTCTTTCTTTCTTTCTTTCTTTCTTTCTTTCTTTCTTTCTCTTTCTTTCTTTCTTTCTTTCTTTCTTTCTTTCTTTCTTTCTTCCTTTCTTCCTTCCTTCCTTCCTTCCTTCCTTCCTTCCTTCCTTCCTTCCTTCCTTCCTTCCTTCCTTTCAACCATTTTTCAATTGGCGATTTTTATTTTATTTTATTTTTTATTGTTTAAAGTATTACAAATAGTAGTACATATGTCTCCTTTTTCCCACCGTTCCTTCCCCCGGCCTTCCCTATCCCCTGGCACATGCCCTCACTCCCCCACCCCCAGTGTCTTGTGTCCATTGGTTATGCTTATATGCATGCATACAAGTCCTTCGGTTGATCGCTTACCCCACCCTAGCCTTCCTGGTGTAAATTGACAGTCTGTTGGATGCTTCTCTGAATCTACATTTTTGTTCATCAGGTTATAATGTTCTTTATTATCCATAAATGAGTGAGCTCATGTGATATTTTTCTTTCACTGCCAGGCTTATTTCCCTTAGCATAATGCTCTCCAGTTCCATCCATGCAGCTGAAAATGGTAAGAATTCCTTCTTTGTTATAGCAGCGTAGTATTCCATTGTTTACTAGATGTACCATAGTTTTCTAGATGTACCATTGTTTTCTAGATGTACCATAGTTTTCTAATCCACTCATCTGCTGATGGGCAGTTAAACAGTTTCCAAATCTTAGCTATTGTAAATTGTGCTGCTATGAACATAGGGGTGCATATATTCTTTCTGATTGATGTTTCTGTTTTCTTAGGCTATATTGTTAGAAGTGGTATTACTGGGTAAAATGGCAGTTCCATTTTTAAATTTTTGAGGAAACACCATACTGTTTTCCACAATGGCTGCACAGTCGGCATTCCCACCAACAGTGAAAAGAGGGTTCCTTTTTCTCCACATCATTGCCAGCACTTGTCATTTGTTGATTTGTTGATGATAGCCAATCTGACAAGTGTGAGGTGGTACCTCATTGTTGTTTTGATTTGCATCTCTCGGATGATTAATGACTTTGAGTATGTTTTCATTTGTCTCTTGGCTTTCTAAATGTCTTCTTTCGAAAAGTATCCATTTAGATTCTTTGCCCATTTTTTGATTGGATCCTTTATCTTCCTTCTGTTAAGTTGTATGAGTTCCCTATAAATGTTGGAGATTAAACCCTTATCAGAGATAACATTGGCAAATATGTTCTCCCATGCGGAGGGCTTTCTTGTTTTTTGTTGATGGTTTCTTTTGCTGTGCAGAAGCTTTTTATTTTGATGTAGTCCAATTTGTTTATTTTCTCCCTAGTATCCATTGCCCTAGGAGCCTGTAAAAATATTGCTATGACATATGTCTTCTATTTTGCTGCTTATGGAGTCTTGTAGAATTTTTATGGTTTCCTGTCTTACATTCAAGACATTTAGCCATTATGAGTTTGTTTTTTGTGTATAGTGTAAGTTGGTGATCTCACTTCATTTTTTGCATGTATCTCACCAAATTTCCAAGAACCATTTATTAATGAGACTGTTTTAACTCCATTGTATGCTCTTGCCTCCTTTGTCAAATATTAATTGAGTTTAATGGCTTGGGTCAATTTCTGGGTTCTCTAATATGTTCCCTTGGTCTATATGTTTGTTCTTCTGCCAGTACCAGGCAGTATTGAGAACCGTGGCTTGGTAATATAGCTTGATGTCTGGTATTGTGAGCCCTCCAACTTTGTTCTTCTTTCTCAGGATAGCTATGGCTATTCGGAGTCTTTTTTTATTCCAGATGAATTTTTGTAGAGTTTGTTCTAGATCTTTGAAATATGCCATTGGTATTTTAATAGGTACCACATTGAATCTATAGATTGCTTTAGGTAATATGGACATTTTAATGACGTTGATTCTACCAATCCATGAACATGGTATGTTCTTCCATTTGTTTATGTTTTCCTCTAGCTCTTATTTCAATGTCCTATAGTTTTCTGAGTACAGGTCTTTTACATCCTTAGTTAAGTTTATTTGTAGGTATCTTAATTTTTTTGGTGCTATGGTAAATGGCATTTTTTTTTTTCATTTCTCTTTCTGTGAGTTCATTATTGGTGTATAAAAAGGCCACAGATTTCTGGGTGTTAATTTTGTATCCTGCTACATTGACAAATTCTTTTATTAGATCTAGTAGTTGTTTGATGGAGTCTTTGGGGATTTCTATGTATAGTATCATGTCATCTGCGAATAAGGATAGTATTACTTCTTTTTTTCAATTTGGATGCCTTTTATTTCTTCTTCTTGTCTGATCACTGTGGGTAGTACTTCTAGTACTATGTCGAACAGGAGTGGTGAAAGTGGGTGCCTTGTCTTGTTCCTGTTCTTAGGGGAAATGAGTTGAGTTTTTGCCCTTTCAGTATGATGTTGGCTGTTGTTTGTCATATAGGGCTTTTATTATGTTGAGGTATGATCCCTCTCTTCCCATTTTGCTGAGAGTTTTTATCTAGAAAGGGTGTTGGATTTTGGCAAATGCTTTTTCTGCTTCAATTGATATGATTATGTGATTTTTGTCTCTCAGTTTGTTTATGTGATATATCACATTTATTGATTTGCCGATATTGTACCATCTTTGCATCCTTGGAATAAATCCCACTTGGTCATGGTGTATGATCTTTCTAATATATTGCTGAATCTTATTTGCTAGAATTTTTTTGAGGTTTTTAGCATCTGTGTTCATCAAGGATATTGGCCTATAGTTCTCTTTTTGTGTGGTGTCTTTATCTACTTTGGGGATTATGGTGATGCTGGTTTTATAGAAAGAGCTTGGAAGTTTGCCTTCATCTTGAATTTTTGAGAATAGTCTGAGGAGGATATGTTTTAATTCTTCTTTGAATGCTTGGTAGTACTCCCCTGTAAAGCCATCCGAACCATGGCTATTGTTTGCTGGAAGTTTTTTTATTGCTATTTTAATTTCTTTGGTAGTTATCAGTCTATTCAGGTTTTTTTATTCTTCTTGGTTGAGTTTAGGGAGTTTGTATTTTTCTAAGAATATGTGCATTTCATCTAGGTTGTCCATTTTGTTGGAATAGAGTTGTTCATAGTATTTTTTCATAATAGTGTGTATTTCTGTGGGATTGGTTGTTACTTCACCTCTTTCATTTTTTATTTTGTTTATTTGGATCCTCTCTCTTTGCTTCTTTGTGAGCCTGGCTAGAGGTTCATCAGTCTTGTTTATACTTTCGAAGAACCAGCTCTTGGTTTTCTTCATCTTTTGTATTGTTTGTTTGTCTCTATACCATTTATCTCCGCTCTTATCAAAGCTATCATTTAGAATTGAAGGTCAGATAAAGAGCTTCACAGATAATAAAAAGCTAAAGGAGTTCATCACCACCAAACCAGTATTATATGAAATGCTGAAGGGTATTCTCTAAGAAGAGCAAGAAGAAAAAGGTAAAGATAAAAAAATTATGAACAACAAAGTGACAACAAATACATATCCATCAACAAGGGAATCTAAAAATTAAATGAATAAAAAACCTGATGATCAGAACAGACTGGTGAATGTAATAGAATCAGGGGCATGGAAAAGGAGCAGACTGACAATTCTTGGGGGGAAGGGGTTGTGGGGGATGAGGGAAGAGTTTGGACAAAGAGCTTACACCTATGGATGAGGTCAGTGCGGAAGTGGGGCGGGTGAAAGGCCTGGGGTGGGGTGGTAACCTGGAGCAGCGGAGCTATGGGAGGAAAAGAGAGGAACATCTGTAATAATCTGAACAATAAATATTTTTTTAAAAGAAAAAAAAGGAAAGATGTGAAGTAACAACCGATCGCACAGAAATACAAATGATTATGAAAAAAATCTATGAGAAACTCTATTACAACAGAATGGACAGCCTATATGAAATGGACATATTCTTAGAAAAATACAAGCTCCCAAAACTCAATCAAGAAGAATAAAAAAACCTGAATAGCTCCATAACTACCAAAGAAATTGAAGCAGTGATAAAAAAAAATCTTCTAGCAAACAGAAGCCCTGGTCTGGAGGGCTTTCCAGGGGAGCTCTACCAAGCATTCAAAGAAGTAAAACCTATCCTCCTCAGACTATTCCAAAATATTCAAGAGGAATGCACACTTCCAAGCTCTTTCTATGAAGCCAGCATTACCCTAATTCCAAAACCAGATAAAGACAACACACACACACACAGACAAAAGAGAACTACAGGCCAATATCCTTGATGAACATAGATGCTAACATCCTGAACAATATTCTAGCAAATCAGATTCAGCATTACAATAGAAAAAACATACACCATGATCAAGTGGGATGTATTCCAGGGATTCAAGGATGGTACAATATCCACAAGTTAATAAATGTGATACATCACATAAAGAAACTGAGAGACAAAAATCACATAATCATATCAATCAATACAGAAAAAGCATTTGACAAAATCCAACACCCTTTCTTGATAAAAACTCCCAGCAAAGTGGGAATAGAGGGATCATACTTCAACATAATAAAAGCTTTACATGACAAACCTACAGCCAACATCATACTCAATGGGCAAAAACTAAACTCATTTTCCCTAAGAACAGGAACAAGACAGGGATGCCCACTTTCACCACTCCTGTTTGACATAGTACTGGAAGTGCTTGCCATGACTATCAGACAAGATGAAATAAAAGGCATCCAAATTGGAAAAGAAGAAGTAAAACTGTCCTTATTCACAGAAGACATGATATTATACATAAAAAAAAAGACTCCATCAAAATCCTAGAAGACCTAATAAATGAATTTGGCAATGTAGCAGGATACAAAATTAACACCTAGAAATCTATGGCATTTTTATACATCAATTAGAGGCCCATTGCATGGATTCATGCACCAGTGGGGTCCCTCGGCCTGGCCTGCACCCTCTCACAATCCAGGAAACCTCAGGCAATGTTGGACTGCCAGTTTCAGCCCGATCCCCACAGGCCAGGCCGAGGGACCCCACTGGTGCATGGATCCGTGCACCAGGCCTCTAGTTAATATGATAATAAAAGGCTAATATGCTAAATGTCCAAGTGTCCATTCGACTATTTGACCAGTTGCTGTGATGTGCACTGACCATCAAGGGCAGGCGGTTTGGGCCTCTAGTATTATGATAATGGTGAAGAATTGATATTTTCTTGCTGGTAAGGGTCAACTACGCGGTATCTTTTCTTCATAGTTTACATTTAGGGCTGGAAATTCAAGTATGGCATGGGAAACATGTGACTTTTCAGAGACATTTGGGAAAGGGACTTAGAAATTTTCACTGTTTCTTACCTTAGTTTAAGCCATCAATTTGATGTCACTAGCAGAAAAGATCTTGCATTCTTTGGTTACATAAATAGTGGTATTGTTTTCAGAATAAGGAAGGTTGTTATTTAAACAGTAAGTACAAATTATAGGGAAAATAGTAAACATTCCAGTAGAGAAATTTGCAAAGGATTTGAAAAGATAGATCACAAAATATTTTGACTTTGGAAATAGAAAAAAAACCTCAGAACAGTTAAAATAGTAAGGTGCTATTCTTTACCTATTAATATAGCAACAGTTTTTTATAAAGCTGTCCAGTGTTGTGGTTGTCAGGCTGACCTGAATTTGCATTCTGGCTTTGCCCTTCATTCGCTGTGTAATCTAGGTTAAGATTTACAGATTTCTCTTTCTTATTAATTAGATAATTACCTAACAGAAAAAGAAATGAAAAAAAAAAACATTTACCATTGCACAAAAAAAAATTAAGACGCCTAGGAATAAACTTAACTAAGGGCGTAAAAGACCTGTACTTGGAAAACTACAGGACATTGAAAAAGGAGATAGAGGAAGATATAAACAAATGGAAGAACATACCATGTTCATGGATGGTACAATCAACATCATTAAAATGTTCATACTACCCAAAGCAATTTACAGATTCAATGCAATCCTCATTAAAATACCAATGCATATTTCAAAGATCTAGAAGAAACTCTCCAAAAATTTATCTGGAATAAAGAAAAGATGTTGAATAGCCATAGCAATCCTAAGAAAGAATAACAAAGTTGGAGGGATCACATTACCAGATATCAAGCTATATACCAAGCCACGGTTCTAAAAACTGCCTGGTACTGGCAGAAGAACATACATATAGACCAATGGAACAGAACAGAGAACTCAGAAATCAACCAAAGCCATTATGCTCAATTAATATTGACAAAGGAGGCAAGAACATACAATGGAGTCATGACAGTCTCCTTAAAAAATGGTGCTGGGAAATTTGGACAGATACATGAAAAAATGAAACTAGATCACCAACTTACACCACACACAAAAACAAACTCCAAATGGCTAAAGGACTTGAATGTAAGATGGTAAACCATAAAAATTTCTACACTACTCCATAGGCAGCAAAATAGAAGACATATGTCATAACAATATCTTTACAGACACAGCTCCTAGGGCAATGGAGACTAAGGAGAAAATAAACAAATGGGACTACATCAAAATAAAAAACTTCTGCACAGCAAAAGAAACCATCAACAAAACAATAAGAAAGCCCACTGCATGGGAGAACATATTTGCCAATGATATTTCTGATAAGGGTTTAATCTCCAAAATGTACAGAGAACTCATACAACTTAACAAAATGAAGATAAAAGATCCAATCAAAAAGTGGGCAAAGGATCTAAATAGACACTTTTCTAAAGAGGACATACAGAAGGCCCAGAGAGATATATGAAAACATGCTCAAAGTCACTAATCTTCTGAGAGATGCAAATCAAAACAACAATAAGATACCATCTCCCACCTGTCAGAATGGCTATCATCAACAAATCACAAGTGCTGGTGAGGATGTGGAGAAAAAGGAAACCTAGTGCACTGCTGGTGGGAATGCAGACTGATGCAGCTACTGTAGAAGACAGTATGGCATTTCTTCAAAATTTAAAAATGGAGCTCCAATTTGACCCAGCAATTCCACTTCTTAGACTATATACCAAGAAACCAGAAATACCAATCAGAAAGGATATATGCACCCCTGTGTTCATAGCATCACAATTTACACTAGCTAAGATTTGTAAACAGCCTAAATGCCCATCAGTGTATGAGTGGTACATCTACACAATGGAATACTATGCTACTATAAAAAGGAAGGAACTTTTACCATTTACAGCAGCATGGATGGAACTGGAGATTATTATGCTAAGCGAAATAAGCCTGTCAGAGAAAGAAAAATGTCACATGATCTCACTCATATGTGGGATATAATGATCAACATAATTTGATGAACAAGTATAGATCCAGTGACAAATGGTATTGGGGGGGGGGGGTTAGAGAGCAACCAATGTACTTGCATGCATGCATATTAGCATAAACAGACACTGGGGTGGTGGGGGCTTGCCCAGGGCGGGAAGGGCGGATGGGGGGTCAATTGGGGAAAAAGGAGACATATGTAAAACTTTAGACAATAAAAAAGGAAATAAATACAGTCAAATAATTTTGTAATAACTGGTATGGTGCCAGGTGGGTACTGTAAATATAAGGGGAAACAATGTAAAGTATATGATTGTTTAACCAATATACACTGAAAGTAATACAAAACAATTTTGAATGTAAACTGTAATTGAATAATAAAATGTTAATAATAACAGTTTAAATTTAAATTAAAAATTTAGAATTAATTTATTCTTTTAAATATATTTTTATTGATTTTGGAGAGGAAGGGAGAGGCAGAGAGAGATAGAAACATCAATGATAAGAGAGAATCATTGATCGGCTGCCTCCTGAACACCCCATACTAGGGATTGAGCATGCAAGCCATGTGTGTGCCCTGACTAGGAATGGGACCATGGCCTCCTGGTTCACAGGTCGATGTTCAAACACTGAGCCAATGCACGCTTGTCTGCTTTCATCTTTTTGCATGTGTCTGTCCAGTTTTTCCAATACCATTTGTTGAAGGGACTGTCTTTACTCCATTGTATGTTCTTGCCTCATCCTATCTAATAAAAGAGTAATATGCAGATTGACCATCACTCCAACACACAAGATGGCTGCCCTCTAGTGGTCAAAGATGGCTGCCCCCATGTGGACACAATATGGCTGCCACAAGATGGCCAGCAGGAGAGGGCAGTTGGGAAGGACCAGGCCTGCAAGGGATGGCAGTTGGGAGCAATCAAATCCTGCAGGGGAGGGCATTTAGCGGTGACCAGGCTGGCAGAGGAGGGAAGTTGGGGGTGACCAGGCCTGCAAGGAAGGGCAGTTGTGGGGGGAACAGGCTGCAGGGGAGGGCAGTTAGGGGTGACCAGGCCTGCAGGGGAGGGAAGTTAGGGGCAACCAGGCTGGCAGGGGATCAGTTAGGCATCAATAAGGCTGGCAGGAGAGTGGTTAGGGGGTGATAAGGCTGGCAGGCAGAAGCAGTTAGGGGCAATCTGGAAAGCAGGCAGGCAAGCAGTTGGGAGCCAGCAATCCTGGATTGTGAGAGGGATGTCTAACTGCCCATTTAGGCCCAATCCTACCACAAGTCGGACATCCCTCGCGGGGTCCCAGATTGGAGACGGTGCAGGCTGGGCTGAGGCACATCCCCCACCCATGCACGAATTTCGTGCACCAGGTCTCTAGTTGGTTAAATATTAATTGACCGTAATGGTGTGGGACAATTTCTGGTGCCTCTGTTTTGTTCCATTGATCTATATCCCTGTTCTTGTTCCAGTATTAGGCTGTTTTGATTACAGTGGCTTTGTAGTATAACTTAGCATATGTTATTGTCATCCCTCCAACTTTGTTCTTCTTTCTCAAGATTGCTGCAGCTATTCAGGGTCTTTTTTGGTTCCATATAATTTTTTGAGTATTTGTTCTATTTCTGTGAGGTATGCTATTGGTATTTTAATAGGGATTGTGTTGAATCTATAGATTGCTTTGAGTAGTATGGACATTTTAATGGTGTTAATTCTTCCAATCCATGAACACAGTATATACTTTCTATTGCTTGTATCTTTCTATATTTCTTTTTTCAATGTCCTATAGGTTTCTGTTTCAGGTCCTTTACTTCATTGGTTAAGTTTATTCCAATGTATCTTATTCTTTTGTTGCAATGTTAAATTGTATTGTTCTTTAAGTTTCTTTTTCTGAGAGTGCACTATTGGTGCATAAAAATGCCATCAATATCTCGATGTTCACTTTATATCCTGCTACTATGTAGAATTCATTTATTAAGTCTAGCAGATTCCTGGAGGAGGATTTAGTGTTTTCTATGTATAATATCATGTGATCTCTGAATAATGATCATTTTACTTCCTCCTTTTCAATTTGGATGCCGTTTATCTCTTCTCCTTATCTGATCACTTAGAATAGCACTTCCAGTACTATGTTGAATAAGAGCGATAGAAGCGGACATCCTTATCTTCTTCCTGTTTTAAGGGAAATACTTTTAGTTGTTGCTTATTGGGCATGATATTGGCTGTAGATTCATCATATCTGCCTTTATTTTGTTAAAGTATGATCCTTCTATTTCCACTTTGCTAAGAATTTTTAATTAAAAGAGGGTGCTGGGAGAGACAAAATGGCAGCAGAATAGACAGATGTGTCCCAAGCCTTGTCCTGGAGCAGATAGAAAGAACAGCTGAAATGAGTAACATCCAACCCGAATTGGCAAAGGAGATTCGGAGGGTGAGACAGTTTGCAGCCAGGAAGGGCATAGGATCCCTTGGAAAAGGGTAAAATCAAGGAGCTGGGCAGGTGAGTCTACCAGAACCCTGAGCCCAGAGAGTCGGAGGGAACCCGCACAGCACCAAGCCGCGTCCCTGGGGACAGGCACAGTGTCTGACTGTGGAAAGAAGGGCCACAGGACTACTGGACCACAAGGGATTCTAGAACTGGGTCCATAATCACAAAGGGCTGAACCCAGAGGGTGCAGCCTGAAGGGCTGGACAGACCGTGCAGCACCAGCAAGACAGGAGCGTGCAGAGACCAGTCTCTCCCCTCTCTGTGGCCTGAGCCTTTCTCCACTGAGCCTAGTTCATAGGACCTTTCAGAAACGGACACTTACCCGTGGCTGGGGTGAGGGAGAAGTAGCGGACCCTTGCAGTCTGGGGAGAGTGGGGGATCCAGGAGAGGTAGTGGCAAGTCTGGTGCTGAGTCATACCTGAGCCCGGGACCTGGGCAGCCATTTTGTCCTGAAGAGATAGCCCCTCCCTCCAGTTTCCAGGCAAACAATACAGCCACACCCAGATCCCACCCTGAATAGTACAAAGGATTTGAGGGGAAAAAATCCAAATAATCCCTGCGAGTCCAAAGAGACTGGCCTAAAGATAGTACAGAAGACTGGGATCTTAAGCCAGCCAAAGAAATGACACTTCACTTTTTCATTTTTATTTTTTTGTTATTATTATTATTTTATCTCTTTTTTTCTTCTCCTTTCTTTGTTTCCCTGTTTTTATTTGTTGCTTTATTTTCTATTTCTTTTCTCATTATTTTTCCATCACTCTATTTTATTTTTATTTTTATACCATTTTTGAAATTAAATTTTTTGTAAATATTATTATTATTATTATTTTCTTCTGATTTTATTTCTTCTTCTCCACACATCCCTTTTCTACTTCCTCTAAACTGAAATGAGGACCTCCCCATATTCATTCAATTCTTAACCTTATTTGCTGTATATAAGCTCCACCTCTACAGATTCTGCCCCCACACTCTTTGCTGAGTGTTTGGTGTTTGTATTTTTTTTTGGGTTATCTATTGGTTCTGTGCTGTCTTCTATATATATATATATATATATATATATATATTCTCCTTTTTCTTTTCTCTCTTATCTTTTTATCTCTCTTTGATATCATATGTGCTCTCTTTTCTCTCCCCTAATTCTGTTTTCTCAGATGGTTACTTATAGTGGGGTCATTGGTGTCGTGAGTATATTCGTGCTTTGTTCCCTTTGTGTTGTGTCTTGTCAAGATGAATTTTATCCTGTCTGTCCAGGAGCTAGAGAATGAGCTACATTAATCAGACACCTGGAGAGAAAACTCCATCCACAAACGGGTCAATAACACCCCAGACACAACTACAGAGGCAAGAAGAAGGTGGCAGTGAGGGAGAGAGGGTGAGTGAGGAAGGGAACAAAGAGGAGTGCGTGGTCATGTGGGATATGTGTGTGTGTGTGTGTGTGTGTGTGTGTGTGTGTGTGTATGTGAGTAAGGCACAGTTAGATCCTGCAGGACCTTCCGAGGCAGGCTAACCAGGCTCGATTAACTAGGCAACCTCTGCTACAATTGCAAAAAGTACCGGGAGGCCAGCTTGTCCAAAGAGGCCTAGGCTTTTGGAAGGGGAGAGCTGCTGTAACTGGGAGCCCAGCCTCACCTTCACCCAGGGTGCCCTCAGAGAACACCTTGGACTCTACAGCCACCCCTGCCAGGGTCCTGTTACCTTGGCTGTGGTCCCATGGTCAACGAGTATCCAGCCACCCTGGGCGCAGGCTCCTGTGAGTTCTGAAGCAAGCTCCCCTCTGACCGGCCCAACGCTTTAAACCAGGGTACTGCAACCACGCGAGCAGCAGACATGTGAGCAGCCCCCTCCTCTCCAAGGAGCAGCAACCCCATGAGCAGCCCGCCCCAGGCCTAAGAGCAGCAGCCTCATGTGGCTGGCCTCTGAGCAAGGAGCAGCAGCTGTATAAGTGCCCCACTCTCCCATCCGAGGAGCTGCAATGATTTGAGCAGCAGCTGCAAGAGCAGCCTGCCTCTATCCAAGAAGCAGCAGCTGCACGCAGCCTGCCCCCATCCGAGGAGCAGCAGCTGTGTGAGCAGCCCGCCCCTGTATGAGGAACAGCAGTGTAGCAAGCAGCCCGCCCCCATTCAAGGAGCAGCAGTCGGCCAAGGAACCTGCCCCAGACGGAGGAGCAGCAGCCACATGAGCAGACCGCCCAAGTCAAAGGAGCAGCAGCCCTGCGCAGCCCGCACTGGTCCGAGGAGCAGCAGCCACACACAGCTTGCACCAGTCTGACGAGCAGCAGCTGGGTGAGAGACTCGCCCCCAGCCAAGGAGCAGTAGCCTAACATGCAGCTCACTCCCACCTGAGGAGCAGCAGCCATGCAAGCAGCCCATCGCCTGTCCAAGAAGCAGCAGCTGTGTGAGCAGCCCACTCCCGTATGAGGAACAGTAGTGCCGTGAGCAGCCCAGCACCATTTGAGGAGCAGCAGCTGCCTGAGTAGCCTGCCCCAGACCGAGGAGCAGCAGCCACATGAGCAGACCACCCACGTCCAAGGAGTGGCAGTCCTGCACAGCCTGCACTGATACTAGGAGCTGCAGCCACACGCAGCCTGCACCTAACAGATGAGCAACAGCTGGGTGAGCGGCCCGTGCCCGTCCGAGGAGCAGCAGCCACACAAGCAGACTGCCCACGTCCGAGGAGTGGCAGTCGTGCGCAGCCTGCACTGGTCCGAGGAGCAGCAGCCACACGCAACCTGCACCTGTCTGACGAGCAGCAGCTGGGTGAGTGGCCCGCCCCTGTTTGAGGAGCAACAGCTGCATGTGCAGCTCACTCCCAGCTGAGCAGCAACAGCCAAGCAAGCAGCCCATCCTCTGTCCAAGGAGCAGCAGCAGCGTGAGGAGCCTGCACCCAGACCAGGAGCACCAGCCCGGCAAGCAACCTGCCCCTGTCCAAGAAGTGGCAGCCTTATGAGCAGCCTGCCCCATCTGAGGAATAGCATCAGTGTGCAGCCAGCCCTGATCCATGGAGGAGCAGCCACGTGAGCAGTCCACCCCTGTCCAAGGAGCAGCAGCCATGTGAGCAACCCACCCCCATCCAAGGAACGTAAGCTGTGCGAGCAGCCTCCCCCACCAGCCAGAGGAGACACCACTGCTGTGAACAACACCCACCAGAGGAAAAGCTGCCAACTGAGGAGAAGCCACTTCAGCGACTGCCTGAGGAGCAACCACAGCCCGAGGAGCCACTGCCAACCAAGGAGCAGCCCCTGCATGACTCTACATCTAGACCAATTGGTGAGACCAAAAATAGGTAAACAAAGACATCCCAAAAGGAAAGAAAAGGAGGAATCGCCAGAAAAGCAGCTAAGTGAAACAGAGGCAAGCAATATGTAAGAAAAAGAATTCAGTATAAGGGTGATACACTTCATAAACTGGATGGAGGAAAAAATCAACAATGTATGTAAGAATCAAGAAGAAATGAAGAGTTATATAGCTGCAATACAAAACACCATGGAAAGTTTCATCAGTAGACTAGGAGAAGCAGAGGACCGAATTAGTGAATTAGAAGACAGGGAAGCAAAACACACCCAAACTGAACTGCAATTGGAGAAAAAAATTAGAAAACAGGAAGAGAGCTTAAGGGAGCTATGGGACAACATGAAAGGAAGCAACATACAAATAATAGGTGTGCCAGAACAACAGAAAGAGGAAGAGGGGTTAGAAAACCTATTTGAAGAAATAATGTCAGAAAGCCTCCCTGATGTGGGGAAGAAAAAAGTCACACAAGCACAGAGAGTCCTAAACAAGATGAAACCAAAAACACCCAAACCAAGACACATCATAATTAAGATGGCAAATGTTCAGGACAAAGAAAGAAAATTAAAGGCTGCAAGAGAGAGACAGAAAGTTACATAAAATGTAGTGGCCATTAGATTATCAAATGATTTCTCAACAGTAACACATCAGATTAGAAAACAATGGAAGAAAATTAACAAAGTGCTGCAAAGCAAAGGACTGAATCCAAGAATACTCTATCCATCAAGGCTATCATTCAAAATTGAAGGGGAAATGGGGAGCTTCACTGACAAAAAAAGACTAAGGGGATTTATCACTACCAAGCCAGCAATGCAAGAAATGCTAAAGGGACTGGTGTAAAAAGAAGAAATAAAAAGGCAAGAAAGAACACAGGCACAAAAAATGAAAATGGCTACAAACAATTACCTTTAAATAATAACTTTAAAAGTAAACAGACTAAATGCTCCAATCAAAAAGACATCGAGTGAGTGAATGGATAAAAAAAAACATGACCCTTATATCTGTTGTCTACAAGAGGCCCACCTCGGAACAAGGGACTCACACAGACTAAAAGTGAAGGGATGGAAAAATATCTTCAAGGCAAATGGAAATGAAAAAAAGAGCTGGGGTAGCAATACTTATATCTGACAAAATAGACCTCAAAGTGAAGGCCATAACAAGAGATACAGAAGGCCATTTCATAATACTACAGGGATTGATACAACAAGAGGATATAACCCTGATAAACATATATGCACCCAATGCAGGAGCACCCAAATACATAAAAAAAAAAAAACCTCCTGGAAGATATCAAGGGAGATATCAACAACAATACAATCATAGTAGAGGATTTAATAAACCACTGATATAAATGGATAAATCCTCTAGACAAAAATATCAGCAAAGAAACAGCAATCCTAAATGACTCACTAGATCAAATGGACTTAATTGACATCTTCAGAACATTTCACCCTAAAGCCATGGAATATTCTTTCTTCTCAAGTGCACATGGGACATTTTCAAAAATAGACCACAGATTGGGTCACAAGCAAAGTCTCCCCAAATTCAAGAAGATTGAAATCATATCAAGCATTTTCTCTGACCACAATGGCATAATATTAGAAATAAACTACAGTAAAAACAGCCCCCAAAATTCAAATACTTGGAAGCTGAATAGCATGCTATTAAACAGTGATTGGGTTATCAAAGAGATCAAAGAAGAAATTAAAAACAACCTGGAAAATAATGACAATAAAAACACAACAATCCAAAATCTATGGGACACAATGAAAGCAGTTCTGAGAGAGAAGTTTATACCACTACAGGCCTACCTCAAAAAAACAAGAATAAATGGTAATAAGTCATCTAACTGTACAACTCAAAGAATTAGAAAGAGAGCAACAAGAAAATCCCAGAGTGAGTAGAAGGAAGGAGATAATAAAGATCAGAGCAGAAATAAATGACTTAGAGACCAAAAAAATAAAAAATAATAATAAAAAAAGATCAATGAACCAAGAGCTGGTTCTTTGAAAGGGTAAACAAGATTGATGAACATCTAGTCAGGCTCACCAAAAAGCAAATAGAGAGTACCTGAATAAACAAAATCAGAAATGAAAGAGAAGAAATAACAACAGGCCCCACAGAAATACAAAGGATTGTTAAAAAATATTATGAACAACTCTATTCTAACAAACTAGGCAACCTGGAAGAAATGGACATATTCCTAGAAAAGTAAAACGTTGCAAAACTCAATCAGGAAGAATCTAAAAATCTCAATAGGCCAATAACTATGGAAGAAATTGAAGCAGTCATCAAAAAGCTTCCAGCAAACAAAAGCCCAGGGCCAGACGGCTTCACAGGGGACTTTTACCAAACATTTAAGGAAGAATTAAAACCTATCCTCTTAAGACTATTCCAAAAAATTCAAGTGGAAGGAACACTTCCAAACTCTTTCTATGAAGTCAGCATCACCCTAATACCAAAGCCAGATAAAGACAACACAATGAAAGAGAATTACAGGCCAATATACCTCATGCACATAGATGCCAAAATCCTCAACAAAATTCTAGCAAATCGGATCCAGCAGTACATTAGAAAGATCATACACCATGACCAAGTAGGATTTATCCCAGGAATGCAAGGATGGTACAATATCCGCAAATCAATAAAGGTGATACATAAACAAATTGAGAGATAAAAATCACATAGTCATATCAATTGACGCATAAAAAGCATTTCACAAAATCCAACACCCTTTCTTGATAAAATCTCTCAGCAACGTGGGAATAGAAGGATCATACCTCAACATTTTAAAAGCCATATATGAAAAACCCACAACCAACATCATACTCAATAGGCAAAAACTAAAATCATTTCCCCTAAGAACAGGAACAAGACAGGGATGCCCACTCTCACCACTCATGGTTGCATAGTACTGGAAGTATTAACCATTGCTATCATATAAGAAGAAAAAATAAAAGGCAACCAAATTGAAAAAAAAGAATAAAACTGTTCTTATTCACAGATGACATGATACTGTACATAGGAAAGCCTAAAGACTACATCAAAAAATTACTAGACTTAATAAATGAATTCAGCAATGTATCAGGATAGAAAATTAATGCTAAGAAATCTATGGCCTTTCTATACACCTATAATGAACTTACAGAAAGAGAGACTAAAAAAGCAATCCCATTTACCATTGCACCAAAAAATATCAAGATACCTAGGAATAAACTTAACTAAGGAGGTTAAAGACCTCTACTCAGAAAACTACAGGACATTATAAAAAGAGATAGTGGAAGACATAAACAGATGGAAGAACATACTATGTTGATGGATTGGTAGAATCAACATCATTAAAATATCCATACTACCCAAAGGAATCTATAGATTCAATGCACTCCCCATTACAATGCCAATGGCATATTTCACAGACCTAGAACAAACTCTCCAAAAATTCATCAGGAATAAACAAAGACCACAAATAGCTGCAGCAATCCTGACAAAGAAGAACAAAGTAGGTGGGATCTTAATACCAGATATCAAGCTGTATTACAAAGCCACTGTTCTCAAAACACCCTGGTACTGGCACAAGAACAGACATATAGATCAATGGAATAGAATAGAGAACCCAGAAATTGACTCAAGCCAATATGCTCAATTAATATTTGACAAAGGAGGCATGAACATACAATGGAGTAAAGACAGTATCTCCAATAAGTGGTGTTGGGAAAATTCGACATATACATGCAAAAAAAAAAATGAAATTAGACCACCAACTTCACCATACACAAAAATAAACTCAAAATGTTTAAAGGACTTAAACATAAGACGGGAAACCATAAAAATAGTAGAGGAATTCATAGGCAGCAAAATCTCAGACATATGCTGAAGCAATTTCTTCACTGATATTGCTCCTAGGGCAATGGAAACTAAAGAGAAAATAAACAAATGGGACTACATCAAAATAAAAAGCCTTTTCACAGCAAAAGAAACTATCAACAAAACAACACGAAAGCCCACCGCATGGGAGAACATATTTGCCAATGTTATCACCGATAAGGGCTTAAAGTCCAACATTTACAGGGAACTCATACAACTTAACAAAAGGAAGATAAACAACCCAATGACAAAATGGGCAACGGACCTAAATAGATACTTTTCAAAAGAAGACAGAAGGAAAGCCAAGAGACATATGAAAACATGCTCAAAGTAACTAATCATCTGAGAGATGCAAATCAAAATGAGAATATGGTACCATCTCACACCTGTCAGAATGGCTATCATCACCAAATCAACAAAGGGCAAATGCTGGCGAGGAGGCGGAGAAAAAGGAACCCTTGTGAACTGTTGGTGGGAAAGTGTACTCACTATGGAGAACAGTATGGAGTTTCCTCAAAAAACTAAGAATGGAACTCCCATTGATCCCACTTCTAGGAAAATATGCCAAGAAACTAGAAACACCAATTAGAAAGGATATATGCACCCCTATGTTCATAACAGCACAATTTACAATAGCTAAGATTTGGAAACAGCCTAAGTGCCCATCAGCCGATGAGGGGATTAAAAAGCTGTGGTACATCTACACAATGGAATACTACACTGTGGTAAAAAAGGAATTCTTACCATTTGGAACAGCATGGATGGAATGGAGAGCATTATGCTAAGTGAAATAAGCCAGGCAGAGAAAGATAAAGATTACACAATCTCACTCATTTATGGAATATAATGAACAACATAAACTGATGAACAAAAATAGATCCAGAGACAGAGAAACATCTATCAGACCATGAAACCTCAGAGCAAAGGTAGGGGAGGTTGCGGGTAAGGCAGAGAGATCAACCAAAGGACTTGTATGCATGCATATAAGCCTAACCAATGGACACAGAAAACAGGGTGTTGAGGGCATGAGTGGAGTAGGGGGGTAAGGGGGGGAATAAGGACACATATGTAACTCCGTAATCAATAAAGAAATTTAAAATAAATAAATAAATAAATAAATAAATAAATAAATAAATACATAAGGGTGCTGGATTTTGTCAAATAGTTTTCAAGCATCTGTTGATATGTTTGTGTGATTTTATCTTTCATTGTGTTTATGTGATGTATCACATTTATTGATTTGCAAATATTGTAACTTGCCTTGCATCTCTGGAATAAATCCCACTTGATCATGGTTTATGATCTTTTTAATCTATTGCTGGATCCTATTTGCTAATATTTTGTTGAGGATTTTAGTATCTGTGTTCATCATGGATATTGGCCTGTAATTTTATTTATTTGGTTTTGAAATTGGGATAATGATTGCTTCATAAAAAGATCTTGTAATTATTTTTTCCTCTTGAATTTTTCTTTGGAATAGTTTGAGGAGGATAGGAGTTATTTCTTCTTTGAATGTTTGGTAAAACTCCCCTGTGAAGCCATCTAGACCAGGGCTTTTGTTTGCTGGGAGTTTTTAAATCACTACTTCAATTTCATTAGTTGTTATTGGCCTTTTCAGGTTTTCTGAGTCTTCCTGATTGAGTTTTGGAAAATTGTATTTTTCTAGGAATATGTCCATTTTGTCCTGGTGGTCCAGTTTGTTGGCATATAATTGTTCATAGTATTTGCTTACAATTTTTTGTATTTCTATGGTGTCCATTCTTATATCGCCTCTTTGATTTCTGATATTATGTCTTTAGGTCCTCTCTTTTTGTTTCTTGATGTGTCTATCTAAGGGTTCATCAAACTTGTTTATCTTTTCAAAGAACCTGCTCTTGGATTCATTGATCTTTTGTACTTTTTTTTTAGTCTCTCTGTCATTTATTTCCACTCTGATTTTTATCATTTCCTTCCTTCTACTTCCTTTGCACTTTTCTTGCTGTTTGCTTTCTAATTATTTTAGTTGCAAAGATAGATAGTTTATTAGTGCTTTTTCTTGTTTCTTGGGGTATGCCTGTAGTGTTTTGAACTTCTCTCTCGGGTCTGTTTTCACTATGTCCCATAGGTTTTGCATGGTGCATGTTCATTTCTATTTGTTTCCAGGAACTTTTTAATTTTTTGCTTGATCTCATTGGTAACCCACTCATTGTTTAACAAAATGCTATTTAGCTTCCATGCATTTGAGTGCTTTTGCATTTTTTAATTATAGTTGATTTCTAATTTAATGCCATTGTGATTGAAGAAGATGCTTATTATGATATCAATCTTACTGAATATGTATAGGCTGTTTTGTGTGTTCTAACATGTGGTCTATCTTTGAGAATGTTCCATGTGCACTTTGGAAGAATATATATTCTATTGCTGTGGTGTGAAATGTTATGTAAATATCAGTTAGATCCATCTGACTAGTGTATCATTTAAGGCCTCTGTTTCCTTGTTAATTTTTTGTCTGGGAAATTTATCCAGTGATTACAGTGGGATCTTAGGGTACCCTATTATATCATGTATTGCTGGTCATCTCTAGTTTAAAGTCCATCAATAATTTTTTATATATCTGGGTGCTCCTATATTGGGTACATATATGTTTATAAGGGTTATATTTTCTTGTTGTACTGATACCTATAGTATTATGTAGTGGCCTTTGTCTCTTGTTATGGCCTTTATTTCTTGTTATGGCCTTTGTTTGGAAGTGTATTTTGTCATATACACTTCTGACAAAATAAGGATTGATATCCCAGCTTTTTTTCATTTCCATTTGCATGGAATACTTTTCCATCCCTTCAATTTTAGTCTGTGTGTATCTTTTGTTCTGAGTTGGGTCTCTTGTAGATAGCATATATATAGGTCATGTTTCCTTATCCATTAAGTCACCCTATGTCTTTTGATTAGGGCATTTAATCTATTTACTTTTAAGGTTATCATTGATAGGTACTTATATATTGCCATTTTTTATTTTCTTTATGCCTATGATCCTCTCTCTCTATCTCCTTTTATTCTTCTTCTTATGGCAGTTCCATTAACATTTCTTGCAATGCTGGTTTTGTGGTAATGTACTCTTTAGCCTTTTTTTGTCTGGAAAACTTTTTATTTCACTGTCAAATTTATTTATTTTTTTAATCCTCACTAGAGGATTTTTTTTCCATTGATTTTTAGAGAGAGTGGAAGAGAGAGGGAAAGACAGAGAGAAATACAGATGTGGGAGAAACACATCTCCTAGTTCCCTCCTGCATGAGCCCTGGCCATGGCCTGGGCTGAGAGGAGCCTGCAACCCAGGTATCCTTGATCAGAATTGAACCTGGGACCCTTCAGTCCACAGGCCAACACTCTATCCACTGAGCCAAACAGACGAGTGATCAACATCAATTTTAAATGATAGCCTTGCTAGATATAATAATCCTGTGTTCAGGCCCTTGTTTTTCATTACCTTGAATTCTTCATGCCACTCCCTTCTGGCCTGAGGTATTTCTATGGAGAAGTTTGCTGACAATTTAGTGGGAACTCCCTTATTGCTGGGGTCTTTCCACAGCTGCAAGGGTTCAGGAATCTGGAGAAGGGCTGCGCAAAAATTGAATAAAGAGACTAGACATGAAATATAAATTTGGAAGGCATTTTGGGGGAGCCAAGGGAGGCTTAGCTCTAGTGAATAAGCTCTCTAAATCTCCGGACCCAGGGCTTTTCATTCACACATTTTTCCCTTTTCCAAAGCAGATACACATATCAAAGGTAAGGTTTGGCCAAAACCGGTTTGGCTCAGTGGATAGAGCGTCGGCCTGCGGACTCAGGGGTCCCAGGTTCGATTCCGGGCAAGGGCATGTACTTTGGTTGCGGGCACATCCCCAGTGGGGGTTGTGCAGGAGGCAGCTGATCGATGTTTCTCTCTCATTGATGTTTCTAACTCTCTATCCCTCTCCCTTCCTCTCTGTAAAAAAATCAATAAAATATAAAAAAAAAAAAAAAAAAAAAAAAAAAAAAAAAAGGTAAGGTTTGGTAAACAGTAAAGTATTATCAGGTTGTGGGAACTGCCCTCAGCTGTCTGGCAGCAGACAATAACATACAGATCTTCAGCCCTGCTGAAGCCCCAAATTTCATCAGCCTTCTGATGAACTTCTTGCATTTTGTTATGTCCTGCTGGAATTAGCCTCCAGCACCTTATAGGTAATTTTCTGTTTCTCTCTTGGTGCCTTTGAGATTCTTTCTTTGTCTTTAATATTTGCCATTTTAATCGAGCTGTGTTTAGGTGTGGGTCTCTTTGGGTTCATTTTGATTGGGATTCTTTGTGCCTCCTGATCCTGTATGACTTTTTTCTTCACCAGGTTGGGGAAGTTTTCTGCCATTATTTCTTCAAACATGTTCTCTGTTCCTTGATCACATTCTTCTCCTTCTGGTATTCCTATGATATGTTAATGTTGTTATGTTTCATGTTTTCCCAGAGCTCCTTTATGTTATACTCCTGTTTTTTAAAAATTATTTTTTCTATTTGCTGCTCTAATTGGGTATTTATTTGTATCTTGTTTTCTAAATTACTGATTCGATCCTCTGCTTCATCAAATTTAGTTTTAATTCCTTCCAGTGTGATTTTTATTTCAGATATGTTATTCTTCATTTTTGTCTGGTTTTTGCTCATGGGTTTTTTTTTTTTATATACTGTTATACTTAAAGACACTATCCCAAACACTTAGAGGAGATATAAAGAAAAAGGAAGAAAGAATAAGAGCAATATGGAAGCAAGAAGGAAGCTAAAAGAACTAGTCTAAGCATGAAAAAGGAAAGGAAACAGAAAATAAATGAAATAATAATAACAATTTTAAAACATAGCAATGAATATATTAAGATATCAAAGGAAAAGAAAACAGAAAAAGGAGAAAATAAAACATAATAAGAAAAATTAATAACAATAAAAAGATACAAAACAGATTAGAATCAACAGATAGAAATTAGAGATATGCAAGAAAAAAAGAGAAGGAAGGAAAAAAAAAACAACACAAACCAAAAAGAAACAAAACATACTCACACACACTAAAAGCAAAACCACTAGCACACAAAAACCTTTGGGTCAGCTATTTGTGGAGCTCATTGGATTTTTCTCTGATGTTGTTGAATCTGGTACCTTGGTATGTCTCTCCTGGCCTCCCAGGAGCTTCTCTGGTGCAGGCCAATGTGAGTCACTATCCCTTCCTGGCCCTGGGCACCTTGATTGAGGCCCGAGAGGTTGAAGCCCCTAGTAGTCCAGCAGATGGACTTCCTTAGGCCAGAAGCTGCATCTTCCCCAGGTATCAGACCTTGAGTGTCCATTGAGATCCCCACATGATGGGACGGACCCTCACACATACTCACACACCTACACAGTCTGCACATGCACTCTCTGAGTCACTCACTCACACTCTCACCCTCACGCCGGTTCTGCTGGATGCCATGTTGGAATTCTAGGGTGGTTCTTGATGAAAGAGACTTCTCCTTCTCTTCATAATATCTATATCTGTTTATGTATTTCTCTCTACTTTTTACTCATGTACTCTTTTTTTCTTTTCTACTCTTAAGAGTTTCAATAAGAAAATACAAGGTTGGGCAAAAGTAGATTTGCATTTGTGAGTACATAAAACACAAAATTTATTCTTGTATTATTATGTATTCACTAGAGACCCAGTGCACAAAATTCGTGCATGGGGGGCGGGGCGGAGGGGGTGTTGTCCCTCAGCCCAGCCTGCAGTCTCTCCAATCTGGGACCCCTCAAGGGACTTTCATTTTTTCCTCCAGGAGTGTGGTGGAAAAACCCTAGATCACCTTCTTGGATTCTTATAATCCAAATTACCAAGAACACTGCAAGTGGCAGCCTAGAGGGAGCTTAGCCAATGAGCTGTCAGAAAAGGTATTTACTCTCAAACTGGTTTGGCTCAGTGGATAGACTGTGGGCCTGCAGACTGAAAGGTCCCAGGTTTGATTCCTGTTAAGGGCATGTACCTTGGTTGGAGGCACATCTCCAGTGGGGAGTGTGCAGGAGGCAGCTAATCGATGTTTCTCTCTCTTTGATATTTCCGACTATTTATCCCTCTCTCCTCTTCTCTGTAAAAAAAATCAATAAAATATATTTTTTAAAAAGGTGTATCCTCTGCAGCTCATGCAGCCCCTGGGTTGTGACCACTGGGCTAGGGGTGTGGTGGCTGCCAGGGTCTCTGCACACCCCAGAGGCCAGCAGCCCTCCCCCTGTGGAGGGTGCTGGGCTGGGGGCATGGGAACGAACTGCCACTTGGTGCTGGAGCTTAGAAAGCCTCTGGGGCGGGGCGGGAACATCCCCATCTCCAAACGCCCCTAGGCCAGCAGCCAGCCCCACCATGGGCCCGAGGCTGGGGGCATGCAGGGGCCCTGGGCAGCATGCAGCGGTGGCCACCAGGGTCTTGGCACACCCCAGAGGCCAGCAGCCATCACCCGGTCCTGGGCGCCTGGCTGGGGGTGGGGGCCCAAACCGCTGCATCGTGCACAAGCTTTTCCAAGCCACTGGGGGAGGCCAGCAGCCAGCCCCACTATGGGCCCCAGGCTCAGGGCATGCAGGGACCCTGGGCAGCACACAGCAGTGGCCGCCAGGGTCTCGGCATACCCCAGAGGCCAGTAGCCAGCCTCCGGTCCTGGGCACCTGGCTGGGGGTGTGGCCTCAAATCGCCGCTTCGTGCGCTAGCCTTTGAAAGCCACTGGGGGCAAGGCAGGAACATCCCCGTGTCGCTATAGTAATGTGGGGATGTTCACGCCTGCCAGGAGGCGTGGGGCCTGCACCCATAGGCTTCGTGTGGCCAGGGGGCATTCTGGGACCCTTACCACTCAGGACCTAAGCGCAGGCCTACAGGCTAGGAGATGCCTGGGTCCGGAGGATGTTTCCAGAACCCAGGTGGCTCAGCACCCACATATGCAAATTAACTGCCATCTAATTGGCTGTGGGCGTAGTGAAGGTACGGTCAATTTGCATGTTTCTCTTTTATTAGGTAGGATTATTGTATTTTTTCCATACAAACTATTGTAAACCTACTTTTGCCCCACATGTATAAATCTTTTTTTATAGTTTCATCCTACCTTATAATAGCGAAACATGCAAATTGACAGCACCTCCGCTATGCCCATGATTGGGCCTGCGAGAGGCTGAGGGCGGGACTCCGGGTGGCCTATCCGGCCATTGAGAAGACCAAGATGGCGGCGCCCAATCCTCTTAGTTCCGGGGGTCCGGGCTGAGCCAGCCGCTCCCGGGGGTTCCGGGGGCAATCGCCACCCTGGGGGGGCATGGCCGGGCCGAGCCAGCTGCTCCGGGGTTCCTGGGGGCGATCGCCACCCTGGGGGGGCATGGCCAGGCTGAGCCAGCTGCTCCCGGGGGTCCCGGGGGCAATCGACACCCTGGGGGGGCGTGGCTGGGCCCAGAAAGCCACTCCAAGGGGTCCCGGGGCGATGCCACCCTGGGGGGGCGTGGCCAGGCCCAGGCAGCCGCTCCCCAGAGGTCCGGGGGCGATCGCCACCCTGGGGGGCGTGGCCGGGCCGAGCCAGCCGCTCCCGGTGGTCCCGGGGGCGATAGCCACCCTGGGGGGTGTGTGGCCGGGCCCAGAAAGTCGCTCCAAGGGGTCCCATCGGCCATCGCCACCCTGGAGTGGGCGTGGCTGGGCCGAGCCAGCCTCTCCCGGGGGTCCCAGGGGCTAAGGCCACCGTGGGGGCATGGCCGGGCCGAGCCAGCTGCTCCCAGGGGTCCCGGGGGCTAAGGCCATCCTGGGGGGGCGTGGCCCAGCCCAGCCAGCTGCTCCCGGGCGTCCCGGGGAGATTGCCACCCTCGGGGGGCATGGCAGGACTCGCCCAGCCGCTCCCAGGGTCCCTTGGAACGTTGCAGGCATGTGGTTGCTGAGACCCAGACCAGGCCTCTGGACACAGATTCATAGCTTTGCAGAGACCTAGGGCAGGGATATGCCCCATCTGCAGAGAGACAGAGGTTCTGCAGTGCCCCCAAGATGTGGGTGGGCCCAGCCAGGGATCAAGGGGCATGGAAGGACTCCTGGCAGAGGGGCAAGGACCCTCACCCCTGAGGCGGGGGTTGAGGGGTGGAGCCACCTCAGTGAAGGGGTGCTGCACTGCAGGGTGCTGGACTGACTGACATGATTTAGAGAAGCTCCCAGTGCTAATGGGCCTCGCTCAGGGGGCCTTCACACTTCAGAGGCAGTGACTACTGCTCCTGCCTTGACCCAAAAGCAAGCTCGCTACACCCTGCCCCATAGCAGAGCATGCCTAGGCAGTGAGTGGGAAGCCTTCCACATGCTTCGGAGAAGGGGGGGCAGTAAAGAATGGGGGGAGAGGAAAGAATGTGGAGCATCCGCAATGAAGAGGTGCTTGAGAAAGAGGCTGGGAAGCCTGACTGGAAGGTTTGTTCTGTTTGCTGGGCCGCTGCCCCTTAGGAAGCGCAAAGAGCATGGCCTCAGTTTCCTGGTCTGTAAAATAGATGAAGCATGTCCCAGTGTCTTCACTGAGCTTTGATGGCCAATTGAGATACTATATAAAGAAAATGAGGGAAGAAGTGAGAAAGAAAAGGAAGGACACGAAACACAAAAGAAAGACTGAAAGGAACCTGTAAACCCATTGTCACTTAAATAGGGAATATAGTCAATAGTGTTGTAATGATGGTATGATGCCAGGTGGGTACTAGAAATATCGGGGAACACTTTGTAAAGTATATGATTATCTAACCACTATTCTGTAACTAATATAAAACCTGAAACCAATACAAAATAATGTTGAATGTAAGGAAATGAAAATTGGAGTGAAATTTTTATAAATTTCAAAGTTTAAATAAAAGCTGTAAAGGAAGGAAGGGGAGAATAAAAAGTGTTTTTCATTTTGCCACTTCATTAAAAAGACAGTTGTCTTTATATGGTGCTTTTATATTTTTCTAAGTCATTATCTCATTTTAATTTCCGGGCAACTTAAAGACAAGATAAGTATTCCCTCCACTATTCAAAGAAAGGAAATCTTGGTGTCTGGTCCTAATGATTCAATCGTCAAGCCCTTATTGTAAAGCAGGGTTAGTAAAATTTTCTGTGCAGGGTCATATCTATACTAATAAAAGCCTTTGGGGTGATCAGGCCAGCAGGTGAGGGTATTTGGGGGCAATCAGGCCCACAGAGGAGCAGTTAGGGGTCAATCAGGCCAGCAAGGAAGCAGTTAGGGGGCAATCAGGCAGGTAGGTGAGCGGTTAGGAGCCAGCGGTCCCGGATTGTGAGAGGGATGTCCAACTGCAGGTTTAGGCCCGAATCGGGGTCTAAATCCCTCGAGGGGTCCCATATTAGAAAGGGTGCAAGCTGGGCTGAGGGACACCCTCCCCAGTGCACGAATTTCATGCACCAGGCCTCTAGTTGATATATAATTGACATACACCACTGTATAAGTTAAAGGTGTACAGCATAATGATTTGACATATATATTGTAAAATAATTTCTTTGGTTAGCATTCATAATCTCATACAGATCCAAAAATGTAAAGAGCACTCTTAGAATTTACTCTATTAACAATTTTTATATATGTCATACAGCAGCGGTAACCATAGTCATCATGCTGCACATTATATTCCTAGCAATTAGTTATCTCTTAGCTTGAAGTTTGTAGCTTTTGACTACCTTTCTCCTATTTTCCCTCCCCTTACTTATTGCCTCTGTTAACCAACAATCTGATCACTTTTTCTATGAGATTGTTTTTCATTTGTTTGTTTTCATATTCCACAGATAAGTGAGATCATATGGCATTTCAATTTCTATGTCTGACTTATTTCAAAATGCTCTCAAGGTCCATTTATGTCTCAAATGGCAAGATTTTGTCATTTTTATGGTTGAATGTTTCATTATATATCCTATGTAATAAAAGAGTAATATGCAAATTGACAATACCGCCACAAGCCACGGCAACCAGCCAATCAGGAGCAAGTATGCAAATTAACCCAACCAAGATGGCTGCAGCCATGGAAAGAGCAGGAGGCTTGGGTTGCCCTGGCAATGAAGGAAGCCAAGCTTCCCACACACCCTGGCAGGCCCTGGACTCCACTCAAGGCCACAAATTTTCAATTATAGAAGATAAATAGATCCCAACAAAAATGGTGGCAGCCATGGAGGTGGAGAGAACAGGAGGTTTGGGTTACCCTGGCAATGGAGGAAGCCAAGCTTCCTGGCCTGCATTGGCCTCCACTCAAGGCTACAGTGTTTCAATCATAGAAGATAAATAAACCCCAACAAAAATGGTAGCAGCCACAGAGCTAGAGAGAGCAGGAGGCTTGGATTTCCCTGGCGATGGAGGAAGCCAAGGTTTCCACCTGCCCTGGCCTGCCTTAGCCTCTGCTCAAGCCTACAAATTTTCAATTATAGAAGATAAATAAATCCCAGATACCAGGGCCTCCGCTTGGGTCACCGAGGGGCGTGGCAGGCCTGCAAACCATCACAGGCCCCACGCCCAGGACACCGCATGCCCCAAGGGAACCTCCACCCTGATACGAGACACCCTTCAGGGCAAACCAGCTGGCCCCCACCCATGCACCAGGCCTCTATCCTATCTAATATAAGAGTAATATGCAAATTGACCATCACTCCAACACACAAGATGGCTGCCCCCATATGGTCAAAGATGGCTGCCCCCATGTGGACACAAGATGGCTGCCACAAGATGGCCAGCAGGGGAGGGCAGTTGGGAGGGACCAGGCCCACAGAGGAGGGAAGTTGGGGGCAACCAGGCCTGCAGGGAAGGGCAGTTGGGAGGGAATAGGCCTGTAGGAGAGGGCAGTTAGGGGCAATCAGGCTGGCAGGGGAGCAGTTAGGCATCAATCAGCCTGGCAGGGGAGTGGTTAGGGGATAATCAGGCTGGCAGGCAGAAGCGGTTAGGGGCAATCAGGAAGGCAGGCGAGCAGTTGGGAGTCAGCAGTCCTGGATTGTGAGAGGGATGTCCGACTGCCTGTTTAGGCCCGATCCTGGAGAGGGTGCAGGCTGAGCTGAGAGACACACACCCCCATGCACAAATTTCGTGCACCAGGCCTCTAGTATATGTGTATATATATATATATATATATATATATATATATATATATATAATATGAAATTTCTTTTTAAAAATACATTTTTATTGATTTCAGAGGAAGGGAGAGAAAAAGAAAGAATCATTGATCAGCTACCTTCCTGCACACTCCACAACCCAGGCATGTGTCCTTGACTGGAATCAAACCTGGACCCATCAGTCTACAGGCCAACAGTTATCCACAGAGCCAAATCGACTAGGGCTACCCACAAATTCTTCATTCACTCATTCATTTGATGAACACTAAGATTGTTTCCACATCTTGGCTATTATAAATAATGCTGTTATAAACATGGTGGTTGCAGATATCTTTTTGAGTTAGTGTATTTCAGAAGTGGGATGTATGGATCACATGATAGTTCTATTTTTAATTTTTGGGCACCCTCCATGCTATTTTCCATACTAGCTACACCAGCATATATGATAATTGCAACAAAAGTGTAAAAGTGTTCCCTGTTCTTTACATCTTTACCAGCATTAGTCGTCTCGTCTTTTTTTATTTTATTAAGGTATTATATGCATACATATCTTACCATTGTTCCCCCCAACCCACTCCCATACATACCCTCACCCCACAGAGTTTTGCGTCCATTGGTTATGCTTATATGCATGCATACAAGTCCTTCGGTTGATCTCTTATCTCCCCCACCTCTCCCTAAACTTCCCCCTATAATTTGACAGTCTGTTTGATGCTTTACTGTCTCTGTATCTATCTTTTTGTTCATCACTTTATAATGTTTATTATCCATAAATGAGTGAGATCATGTGGTATTTTTCTTTCATTGACTGGCTTATTTCACTTAACATAATGTTCTCCAATTCCATCCAGGTTGCTGCAAATGATGAGAATTCCTTTTTTTATGGCAGCATAGTATTCCATTGTGTAGATGTACCACAGTTTTCTGATCCAGTCATCTGCTGACGGGCACCTAGGCTGTTTCTAAATCTTAGCTATGGTGAAATGTGCTGCTATGAACATAGGGGTGCATATATCGTTTCTGATTGGTGTTTCTAGTTTCTTCGGATATATTCCCAGGAGTGGGATGACTGGGTCAAATGGGAGTTCCATTTTCAGTTTTTTGAGGAAACTAGATACTGTTCTCCACAGTGGCTGCACCAGTCTGCATTCCCACCAGCAGTGCACGAGGGTTCCTTTTTCTCCGCATCCTCCTTTGCACTTGTCGTTTGTTGATTTGTTGATTATAGCCATTCTGACAGGTGTGAGATGGTACCACATTGTTGTTTTGATTTCATCTCTCGGATAATTAGTGACGTTGAGCATGTTTTCATGTGGCTCTTGGCCTTCCTTCTGTCTTCTTTTGAAAAGATTCCATTTAGGTCTGTTGCCCATTTTTTTATTGGATCATTTATCTTCCTTTTATTAAGTTGTATAAGCTGCCTGTAGATGTTGGAGATTAAACCTTTATCAGTGATGCCATTTGCAAATATGTTCTCCCATGCAGTAGGCCTTCTTGTTGTTTTGTTGATGGTATCTTTTGCTGTAAAAAAGCTTTTTATTTTGATGTAGTCCCATTTGTTAATTTTCTCTTTAGGTTCCATTACCCTAAGGGCAGTGTCAGTGAAGAAGTTCTTTTGGCATATGTCTGAGACTTTGCTGCCTGTGGATTGCTCTAGTATTTTTATGGTTTCCCGTCTTATGTTTAAGTCCTGTATCCATTTTGAGTTTGTTTTTGTGTATGGCGTAAGTTGGTGATCAAGCTTCATTTTTTTGCATGTATCTGTCCAATTTTCCCAACACCATTTATTGAAGAGACTGTCTTGACTCCATTGTATGTTCATTCCTCCTTTGTCAAATATTAATTGAGCATAGTGGTTTGGGTCAATATCTGGATTCTCTATTCTGTTCCATTGATCTATATGTCTGTTCTTGTGCCAGTACCATGCTGTTTTGAGAACAGTGGCTTTGTAATAACAGCTTGAAGTCTGGTATTGAGATCCCTCCTTGTTTATTCTTTCTCAGCATTGCTGTGGCTATTCGGGGTGTTTTTTTTATTCCAGATGAATTTTTGGAGAGTTCTTTCAAGGTCTGTGAAATATGCCATTGGTATTTTAATGGGGAGTGCATTGAATCTGTAGATTGCTTTGGGTAGTATCAACATTTTAATGATGTTGATTCTACCAATCCATGAACATGGTAGGTTCTTCCATCTGTTTACGTCTTCCTCTATCTCTTTTTTCAGTGTCCTGTAGTTTTCCACGTATAGGTCTTTTACCCCCTTAGTTAAGTTTATTCCTAGGTATCTTAATTTTTTTGGTGTGGTGCTAAATGGGATTGCCTTATTAGTTTCTCTTTCTGTAAGTTCACTATTGGTGTATAGAAATGCCATAGATTTCTTGGTGTTAATTTTGTATCCTGCTACATTGCCGAATTTATTTATTAAGTCTATTAGTTTTTTGATGTAGTCCTTCAGGTTTTTTATGTTCAATATCATGTCATCAGCAAATAAGGACAGCTTTACTTCTTCTTTTCCAATTTTGATGCCTCTTATTTCTTCTTCTTGTATAATTGCAATAGCTAATACTTCCAGTACTATGTCAAACAGGAGTGGTGAGAGTGGGTATCCCTGTCTTGTTCCTGTCCTTATGGGAAATGGTTTTAGTTTTTGCCCATTGAGTATGAAGTTTGCTGTGGGTTTATCATATATAGCTTTTATTATGTTGAGGTATGATCATTCTATTCCCACCATGTTGAGAGTGTTTATCAAGAAAGGGTGTGGGATTTTGTCAAATGCTTTTTCTGCATCAATTGATATGACTATGTGATTTTTATCTCTCAGTTTTTATGTGATGTATCACGTTTATTGATTTGCGGATATAGCATCCTTGCATTCCTGGGATAAATCCTACTTGGTCATGGTGTATGATCTTTCTGATTTACTGCTGGAGCTGATTTCGTAGAATTTTGTTAAGGATTTTGACATCTATGTTCATGAGGGATATTGGCCTGTAATTCTCTTTCATTGTGTTGTCTTTATCTGGTTTTGGTATTAGGGTGATGCTGGCTTCATAGAAGTAGCTTGGAAGTGTTCCTTCCTCATGAATTTTTTGAAATTGTCTGAGGATGATAGGTTTTAGTTCTTCCTTGAATGTTTGGTAAAACTCCCCTCTGAAGTCATCTGGCCCCAGGATTTTGTTTGCTGGAAGCTTTTAATGACTGCTTCCATTTCTTCCATAGTTACTGGCCTGTTGAGCTGTTTAGATTCTTCCTGATTGAGTTTTGGAAGGTTATATTTTTCTAGGAATATTTCCATTTCCTCCAGGTTGTCTAGTTTGTTAGAATAGAGTTGTTTGTAGTATTTTGTAACAATCCTTTGTATTTCAGCGTGGTCTGTTGTTATTTCAACTCTTTCATTTCTGATTTTGTTTATTTGGGTCCTCTCTCTTTGCTTCTTGGTGAGTCTCGCTGGAGGTTCATCAATCGTGTTTATCCTTTAAAAAAATCAGCTCTTGGTTTTGTTGATCTTTTGTATTGTTTCTTTGGTCTCTATGTCGTTTATCTCTGCTCTGATCTTTATTATTTCCTTCCTTCTGCTTACACTGGGCTTTTCTTGTTGCTCTCTCTCTAACTCTTTGAGTTGTAGGGTTAAGTAATTTATTACCACTGTTTCTTGTTTTTTGCAGTAGGCTTGCAGAGCTATGAACTTCCCTCTCAGGACTGCTTTTGCTGTGTCCCATAGATTTTGGATTGTTGTGTTTTCATTGTCATTTGTTGCCATGATGTTTTTTATTTCTTCCTTGATCTCTCTGGTAACCCAGGCATTGTTTAATAGCATGCTGTTTATTCTTCATGTATTTGGTTTTTTTTGGATTGTTTTTTTATTGTAGTTGATTTCCAGTTTTATGCCACTGTGATCTGAGAAGATACTTGATATGATTTCTATCTTCTTGAATTTGAAGAGACTTTGCCTATGTCCTAACATATGGTCTATCTTTGAAAATGACCCATGTGCACTTGAGAAGAATGTGTATTCCATGACTTTGGGGTGAAATGTTTTGAAGATGTCTATTAATTCCATCTCGTCTAGTGAGACATTTAGGATTGATGTTTCTTTGCTGATTTTTTGTTTAGAGGATTTGTCCTATGGTGATAGTGGGGTATTAAAGTCTCCTGCTATGATTGTTTTACTGTCCATCTCTCCTTTATTATCTTCCAGGAGTTTTTTTTTATGTATTTCGTTGCTCCTGTTTTGGGTGAGTATGTTTACCAAAGTTATTTCTTCTTGTTGGATTGCTCCCTTTAGTATTATGAAGTGGCCTTCATTATCTCTTGTTATGTCCTTCACTTTGAGATCTAATTTGTCTGATATAAATATTGCTACCCCACCTTTTTTTTCATTTCCATTTGCTTGGAAAAACTTTTTCCATCCCTTCAGTCTCAGTCTGTATGCGTCTTTTTTTCTGAGGTGGGTTTCCTGTAGACAGCAGATATATGGGTTTTGTTTTCTTATCCAATCCGTTACCCTCTGTCTTTTGATTGGGGCATTCAATCCATTGATATATTTTTTTAATTTCCTTATTTATTAAGGTGTCACATATTTGTCCTCATCCCCCCATTCCCATCCCACACCCCTCCCCACGGATGCCCCAACCCCCTGTTGAACTTAACCATTGGATAGGCTCATATGCATGCACACAAGTCCTTTGGTTGATCTCTCCCCACTCCCCCCAACTTCCCCTATCCTCCCTCTGAGGCCCTCTAGTCCGATCGATGCCTCCTTGTTTCTGGTTCTGTTCTTGTTTATCAGTCTATGTTGTTCATCACTTCTCCTAGATGAGCGAGATCATGTGTCCCTAGAGATATACTTATAAGAACTGAATGTGAGATGATCAATAATAGTTATGCTGACAGGCAAATGAATCAGTCTGTAGTGAGTTTCTTTATGGACCAACAGTTCTTTAGAGACCCAATTTCAATGTACACCAGTTCCTTATGTGTACATGTCAGCACTGACCCCTCAGCTCTGGATGGTGGACAAATGGTGGTAACGTAGGTCCAACTCCCTCTGGTTTGGTCTCGCCCTGACCCAGGGGCACGGCTACACCTGGACTCAGGGGCACGTGGCTTCACCCAGACCCAGGGGCGCGTGGCCTCACCCGGACCTAGGTGTGCGAGGCCTCACCCGGACCCGGGACCCAGCCTCACCCGGATCCAGGGACACATGGCCTCACCTGGACCCAGGGGTGCGTGGCCTCTCCCAGACCCAGGGGCACTTGGCCTCACCCAGACCCGGGACCCAGCCTCACCCGGATCCAGGGATACATGGCCTCACCTGGACCCAGGGGTGCGTGGCCTCTCCCAGACCCAGGGGCGCGTGGCCTCACCCGGACCTAGGTGCTCGAGGCCTCACCCGAATCCAGGGACACATGGACTCACCCAGACCCGGGGGCACGTGGCCTCTCCCAGACCCAGGGGCGCGTGGCCTCACCCGGACCTAGGTGTGCGAGGCCTCACCCGGATCCAGGGACACATGGCCTCACCCGGACCCTGGGGCGCGTGGCCTCTCACAGACCCAGGGGTTCGTGGCCTCACCCGGGCCTAGGTGCGCGAGGCCTCACCCGGATCCGGGGACACATGGCCTCACCCGGACCCAGGGGCGCGTGGCCTCTCCCAGACCCAGGGGCGCGTGGCCTCACCCGGACCCAGGGTCGCGTGACCTCTCCCAGACCCCTGGTCGCGTGGTCTCACCGGGATCCAGGGGCGCACGGCCTCACCTAGACCCGGGACCCAGCCTTACCCGGATCCAGGGGCCCACGGCCTCACCCGGACCCAGTATTCAGCTTCACCCGGACCCAGGGGCACATGGCCTCACCCGAACCCAGAATCCAGCTTCACCTGGACCCAGGGGCGTGTGGCCTCACCTAGACCCAGGGGCGTGTGACCACACCTGAGCCCAGAGGCTCGCAGCCTCGCCTGGACTCGGGTCTCAGCGGGGTTTCGTCTTCTTGACCCCAATTCCTATTGGTCAATTCCCTCTCAGCAATTCTTTCGGTCATTTTCTCAGAGCTCCAGGGTGACTGCCGCAGAACTCGTTGGGCTGCAGGCTCGGTGAATCTCCGGTGTGCCCGGTGCGCGGCGGTGGGCTGGTCCGGTGTCGCTGTGTCGGCCGCAGCCTGCGCCTGGCTTCCCAGGGTTTCACCCGGAACTGGGGTTCAGTGCAGTTGGAGCCGGCGCTCAGCGCAATCCGGAGCCTTTATCTCCTTCCTGCCAGTGAACGCCGGCCAGGCCGTCAGCCGCCCCTTCCTGTCCGGCTCCATCCTCCCCGCAGGCGCGCATGCTTGTGTCTCCGCCCGTTTCTCCATACCTCAGGCTTTTACGGCTCCCCCGACTATCCCCGTGGCCTTCTCCTTCCCCCCAGCTGTGGGCATTTCAGTCCACCAGCTTTCCTGTGGTTCTGGATGATGTCCGTTCTGACCTCTAGTTGTATTTTTGAAATTGTTGTGCCCGGCTGCAGGTTAGGTGTTTAACCTATGCCGCCATCTTGGTTTCTCCCAATCCATTTACATTTAAAGTTATTATTGATAGGTACTCATTTGTCGCCGTTTTTATTCTATACCCCTGTGTTCCTTCTTTGATTCCTCTTTCTTTTTTCTTTCTTCTTTTTTTTTACAGCAGACCCTTTAGCATGTCTTGCATTTCTAGTTTGGTGGTGATAAACTCCCTTAGTCCTTTTTTGTCTGTGAATCTCCTGATTTCACCTTCAATTTTGATTAATAGCCTTGCTGGGAACAGTATTCTTGGATTCAGACCCTTCCTTTGCATGACTTTGTATATTTCATTCCATTCCCTTCTGGCATGATGAGTTTCTGTTGAGAAATCAGAATGTCTGATGGGGGTTCCTTTGTATTTTATTTTCTTTCTCTCTCTGGCCACTTTTAAGATTCTTTATTTTGTCATTGGTATTTGCCAATTTAATTATAATGTGCCTTGGTGTTGGTCTTTTGGGGTTCATTTTGCTTGGGAATCTGTGAGCTTCTTGGATTTGTGTGGGTTTTTTCTTTCCTATATCAGGGAAGTTTTCTGTCATTATTTCTTCAAACAGGTTTTCTATTCCTTGCTCAGTTTCCTTTCCGTCTGGAACCCCTATTATTCGGATGTTGTTTTGTTTTGTGTTGTCCCGAAGTTCCCTTAGGCTCTCCTCTTGCTTTCTATTTTATTTTTTCTAGAAGCTGCTCTACTTGAGTATTTTTTTCCATCTTGTCTTCTAGCTCACTTTTGCGGTCCTCTGCTTCTTCTAGTATACTCTTGATGCTTTCTATTGAGTTCTTTATAGCAGCAATGTCATTTTTCATTTCTTCTTTTTTCTTCTTCATTTCCTCTTGGTTCTTACTCATATTGTCGAATTTGTCCTCAATTCTTTTCAGCCACCTTATGACCATTTCTCTGAATTCTTTCTCTGATAGGTTGCTTGCCTCTAATTCGTTCACTTTCTTTTCTGGTGATGCCTGCTTTTCTTTCCTAGGGGGGCTGTTTCTTTGTCTCCCCATGGTCTCTCTTCTCCGGATGTCTGGTTATGTAGTTCTCTCTCTCCTGCGTTGATTTAAAGGCACAAAATACAACACAAACAGGTACAACACACAAGGCACGGAACAGAATTATATTCACGATATTAATAACCTCCAATAAAGGTGACCACCAGAGAAAGACAAATTAGGGGATAAAAGAGGAAGAGGAAGAGGAAAAAGAAAGAACAAAAAAAGGGGGTGAAAATGAACTTGGGAAAAGAGAAAAAAAAGTAAGAGAGACAAAAATGATATTAAGAGGGAAAACGGGAACAAACTATATATATGGGGAGTAAACTCCAATAGAACAAACACTAATCCCAGCAAATGCCAGCAACAGGAACCTGGAGATTAATACAAACTGCAACACCAACTAATATCAAGTGAGGCAAGGGAAAATAGAAGTAAAAAACAAAGCAAACAAAGAACCAACCAAACAAACAAAAAAGAATAAGCAAAACAATCTCACAAAAAAGCATAAAAATTCAATCTAATCAACATTCAAGCAAACAACAACAAAAGGTCAGAGAGAAAAACAATTTTTTTAATTTTTTTTTTTTTAGTTAAGATAGCGTAGAGAAAGGTGTGTATGGACTTGGAGCAGGGGGTTGGAAATTAGATATATAAGTAGGGTGAAATTTTAGCAGAGGGTAAACCGAAAGAGTAGGGAAAATCTAAAACCAGAAAGGGTTAATATAAACAGGAGACCAAAAGGGGAAAGGTTATGAAGAGATTGATGGCATATAGTTAGCGTTGAGATAGGGTAAAAAAATGCTAAAGGAAAGATGCAAATAGAATGTAGGACACTAATCCCAAAATAAAACAAAGAGAAAATCAAATGAGACTTAAAAAAAAGGTAAAATAATAGTAATAATAATGCTGATTGAAAATAAAAATGTAATAATTAAAAAGGTGAAAATCGAGTGAGTAAAAAGAAAAAAATTAGTTTCTTAAGTAAAAGATGCAAAAAATGAAAATAAAAAATAAAACATTAAAATAAAAATATTTAAAAAATTAAAACAAAAAATAATAAGAATAAAATGTGCAGTAGTGGTGGTCATTCACTTCCTCTGTTGTTCTGTTTGGCAGGCCTGTTTCCCAGTCCGGGCAGTATTGCAGTTCCCTGCGTTCCACTGCTCCTCAGTGTTGTAAGCCAGTCCTGATTTTTAAGCCAGTGGTGTCTTAATTTCTCATATTTATTTTTGATTATACCAGAGACAATTTGTGTTTCAAGCCCTGGGTGGCAGTGTTTCTGGATTGACTTCTGGGCCACTCTAGCTTTTTTTTCCCCTATGGCACTCACTACCGGTTTGTGGAGGTGTGTGCCTCAGAGCTGCTTCTCCGATGGTCACTCCCAGCTCTGCTCCCCAGGTTCTGGAAAAACAACTTCCCCCTGTAGTAGTTCAGGGTATTCCACAACGAGGTTTTCCTATGTATTAGGCTTAGTAATCAGAATTGGAAAAAGTCCAAGTGTGCGGACAGTGGATCTGCGCGCAAGACTAAGCAGCCTGCACTCCTTTGAAGTTCTTAGTCTGACTCTCCTCGTCAGATGAAAATGCGTTGCTTTTATAGATCCCTTTTGTTAGCAGCTCAGAGGACCTCTTTCCACATTCACAGATCACAGCAGCCCCAACAGCCACGGATTTTTCTAGGCACAGACTTCCCCGGTGCTCCAGTTTCCACCACTCACACGTTTCCCTCTCCCACCGCCGGGACAAGAAACCTCACCTTATCCCAGGCGAAATCTGACCTTTTCTTGGTGCAGTGAAGAGTTCCTTTGAATCCGCATATCTGCGCCGATTGGGGGCCGGTGTTCTGGTGCTCACAGCTGTTCAGTGTTTGCTCTTGTGGAAAGTCAGGCTTTCTTCTTCTTCTTTTTTTTTTTCTTTTGTAACATTCCTTTATTCATTAACACCAGCATTGAGGCACCACATTAACTATCCTAAATCATTTTTCATAACCATGAAATGTTTTATTGACTGAATGTTGCCCTAGGTATTTAACCCAAAACCTGTTCATTGGACCTTTATCTTTGTTTATATTCAAAGATTTGGGCTCAATATTGGTATATTGTTTTAATTATTTATTAATATACTCTTTTTTTTAAATTTCTTTATTGATTAAGGTGTCACATATTTGTCCTCATCCCCCCATTTGAATACCACACCCCTCCCCATGGATGCCCCCACCCCCCTGTTGTTCTTAACCATTGGTTAGGCTCATATGCATGCACACAAGTCCTTTGGTTGATCTCTCCCCCCTACCCCCACCCTCCCAGACCCTCCCTCTGAGGCCCAACAGTCTGATCGATGCCTCCTTGTTTCTGGGTCTGTTCTTGTTCATCAGTCTATGTTGTTCATCATTTCCCCTAGATGAGTGAGGTCATGTGTTACTAGAAATATACTTATAAGAACCGAATGTGAGACGAGCAATAATGGTTATGGTGACAGGCAAATGAATCAGTCTGTAGTGAGATTCTTTCTGGACCAACAGTTCTTTTGAGACCCAATTTCAATGTCCACCAGTTCCTTATGTGTACATGTCAGCACTGACTTTTCAGTTCTGGATGGTAGACAAATGGTGGTAATGCAGGTCCGACTCCCTTTGGTTTGGTCTCGCCTGGACCCAGGAGCGCGGCCTCACCCGGACCCAGGTGCGCGTGGCCTCACCCGGACCTGGGATCCAGCCTCACCCGGACCCAGGGGTGCACGGCCTCACCTGGACCCGGGATCCAGCCTCACCCCGACCCAGGGGCACGTGGCCTCACCCAGACCCGGAGGCATGTGGCCTCACCCTGTCCCTGGGGCGTGTGGCCTCAGCTGTACCCGGGGTCATGCGGCCTCACCCAGGCCCAGGACCCAGCCTCACCTGGATGCAGGGGCGCGTGGCCTCTCCCCGACCCAGGGGCACACATCCTCACCGGAGCCCGGGACCCAGCCTCACCCAGACCCAGGGGCACGCAGCTTCACCCGGACCCAGGGGCGTGGCCTCTCCTGGACCCAGTGGCGCGGCCTCACCTGGACCCGGGACTCAGCGGGGCTTCGTCTTCTTGATCCCAATTCCTGTCGATCAATTCCCTCTCTGCAATTCCTTCGGCCATTCTCTCAAAGCTCTGGGGTGGCTGCCACGGAACTCACAGGGCGGCAGGCTCAGCGACACTCTGGTGCGCCTGGTGACGGCGGCGCGCTTGTCCAAGGTCGCTGCGACGGCGCTCAGGTCTGCAGCAGTGGCCAGTTGCCAGGCAAGCGCTCCTGGATCCGGGACCCAGCGGGGCCTCATCTTCCCGATCCCAACTCCCATCGGTCAATTCCTTCTCAGCAATTCCTCCGGCCATTTTCTCAAAGCTCCGGGGAGGCTGCCGTGGAACTCGCTGGGTAGCAGGCTTGGCGAACCTCCGGTGCGCCTGGTGCGCAGCGGCTGGCTAGTCTGAGGTCGCTGCGATGGCACTCGGGTCTGCAGTGGTGGCCAGTCGCCGGGTGTGCACACCTGGCCACTTCCGGGGCACAGAGATTCTCGAAGGACTCGGAGGTCAGCAAGCGCGGAGTCTCCCACCCTATGTCCCCCAGGGGCTTGTCTATCCATGCTTGGCAGCGAGCGGAGCAGTCCCCTCAGCTGGAGACTGCCAGGGGAACCACGCTGAGCACGTTCCAAGCCGCCATTGTGTCGCCAGAGCCATACTTCTTAAAGTACGATCTTTGGCTCACTGGCATCAGCATCATCCCGCATTCCCCTTTCTTTTATTCTAGTTGTAGAGCATCCACTCAGCCAGCCCTCCAGTGGTTCTGGATGGTGTATGCTCTGTTTTCCAGTTGTAGTTTCAAAATTGTGGTAGGCAACAATCAGGCGTCCGCCCTATGCCGCCATCTTGGTCCTTCCCCATTAATATACTCTTCGAAAGTCAGGCTTTCAATAAAATCCTCTTTTCCTTGCAAGATGGCAAGGTTTCCCCTCTAAGCCCGCAGCTCTGGGATGCTGCACGGTCAGGGAAACCCTGCCTAGCACTCCCCCACCTTCTCCTGGAGTTTAGCTGTCCCTTAGCTTGCTAACAAACACTCCCCCTTTGAACCTCAGCTATTCTTTCTTTCTGTTCTGGGACCAGGCTCAAAACATGTCTCTATTCTGCCACCATTTTCTCTGTCTCCAGTTGTCTCGTCTTTTTGATGATGGCTATTCTAACAGGTGCAAGATGATATCTCTTTGTGATTTTGATTTGCATTTCCCTAATGAATGGTGATCATCTTGAGCACCTTTCATGCACCCATTGTCCTTTTATATATCTTCTTTGGAGAAATATATATTCAGGTATTTTCTCATTTTTAGTTAGATTATTTGGAGTTTCTTTCAGTATTAAGTTATATGAATTCTATATATATTTTGGATATTAAACCATGGTCAGATGTATGATTTGCAAATATTTCCACATTCTGTAGGGTATATTTTTTACTTTGTTGATTGTTTTTTGTTTTTGCTATGCAGATTTTTAGTTTGATGTAGTCCCACTTATTTATTTTTTATTTCATAGCTTGTTTTTTAGATGTCATATCCAAAAAATTATTGCTTAGATGTCAAGGAACATATTTTTATGTTTTCTTATAGAACTTTTATGATTTCATGTCTTATATTTAACTTTTTAATTCATTTTTAGTTAATTTTTGTGAGTGGTGTAAAACAGGCATCAAGTTTTATTCTTTTATGTGTGGATATTCAATTTCCCCAAAAAACATTTATTGAAGAGGCTGTCTTTACTCCATTGAAATTTTTAAATTTACCATTCTTTGACTCCCTTGTCAAGTATTGGTTGATCATATATGCTTGTGTTTATTTCTGTGCTCTCAATTTTATTATATTGACCAATTTGTCTGTTTTATGTCAATACCATACTGTTTTGATTATAATAGCTTTGTAGTATAGCTTGAAATCAGGAATTGTATTGTCTCCAACTTTGTTATTCTTTCTCAGAATTGTGGTCACAATTTTTCAGTTCCACACAAATTTTAAGATTGTTTTTCTACTTTTGTAAAAGGTGCCATTAGAATCTTGATAGAAATTGAATTAAATCTATAAGTGGCCTTTGGTAGTATGGACATTTCAACAATATTAGTTATTTCAATCCATGAACAGGGATACCTTTTTATTTATTTACTAGAGGCTCAGTGCACAAAATTCGTCCCTCAGCCCAGCCTGTACCCTCTCGAATCTGGGACCCCTTGAGAGACATCCCTCTCACAATCCAGGACTGCTGGCTCCCAACCACTCACCTGCCTACTTGCCTACCTGCCTGATTGACCCTAACTGCTTCTGCCTGCCAGCCTGATCACCCCCTAACCACTCCCCTGTCAGCCTGATCGATGCCTAACTGCTCCCCTATTGGCCCAATTACCCTAACTGTCCTCCCCTGCAAGCCTGGTCTCCCCCAACTGCCCTCCCCTGCTGACTCAGTCACCCCTAACTGCCCTCCTTTGCCAGCGTGGTCTCCCCTAATTGCCCCCCCTGCAGGCCTGGTCCCCCCTCAACTGCCCTCCCCTGCCGGCCATCTTGTGGTGGCCATCTTGTGTCCACATGGGGGTGGCCATCTTGTGTGTTGGAGTGATGGTCAATTTGCATAATGCCTCTTTATTATATAGGATGTCTTCTATTTCTTTCATCAATGTCATAGTTTTCAGAGTAGAGATCTTTCACCTCCTTCCTTAAATTTAGTCCTAAGTATTTGTTGTTTTTGATGCAATTGTATATATAACATTATGTTGTCTGCAAATAAAGACAATTTTACTTTTTTATGTTCAAGTTTAATGTATTTTATTCTTTTACTTGCCTGATTGTTTTGACAAGAAATTTCAGTATTATGTTGAATAGTAGTAGTGAGAGTGGGCACCCTTGTCTAGTTTCTGATCTTAAGGGAAATGCTTTTAACCTTGAATATGATAATAAATGTGAGCTTTTAAAATATGGACTTTGTTATGTTGAGGTATGTTTCTTCTATATGCAATTTGTTAAGAGTTTTGTTTTTAATTTACCATGAATGTATATTGAATTTTGCCAAATACTTTATCTGAATGTATTGAAATGATCATATGATTTTTTTTATTTTCTTCCATTAGTATGATATATTGCATTGATTGATTTGTCTATGTTGAATCATTCTCACATTCCAGTTATAAATCCCACTTAATCATGGTGCATGATCCTATTAATGGGGTATTGATTCTGTTTTACTAATGTTTTATTGATAATTTTTGCATCTATACTCATCAGGGATATTGGCCTACAGTTTTCTTTACTAGTAATGGGCTTGTCTAGTTTTTGTATCAGGGTGATGATGGGCTTGTAAAATTAGTTTGGGACTATTCACTCCTATACTATTTTTTGAAAGAGTTTGAAAAGGATTAGCATTAATTCTTCTTTAAATATCTGGTAAAATTCAATAGTGAATTCATTTGATCCTGTTTTTTTTTTTTTTTAATTGGGATTTTTTTTTATTACTCCTTCAGTCTCTTCACTAGTAATTAGTCTATTTAAACTTTCTATGTCTTCCTGATTCAGGCTTGGTAGTTTCTATATTTCTAGAATTTTTTCCCATTCCCCCCCCTCCTAGGTTTTCCAGTTTGTTGGTATACCATTGTTCATAGAAGCTTCTTATGGTTCATTGTATTACTCTGGTATCAGTTGTAATATCTCCTTTTCATTTATAATTTTATTTATTTGGGTTTCTCTTTCTTTTTTCCTTGGTATGTGTACCTAAATGTTCACCAGTTTTGGTTATTTTTTCAAAAAGCCAACTCTTAGTTACATTAATCTTTTCTATTGTTTTCCTATTTTCTATTTTATTTATTTCTGCTGTAATCTTTATATTATTTCTATGTTATCTTTAGCCTCATTTTGTTCTTCTTCTAGTTTCTTAAGGTATACAGTTAAGTTATTTGGGATCTTTATTGCTTCTTATTGCAGGAATTTATTATTTTTACTCTTAGCACTGCTTTTGCTGCATCCCATTAGTTCTAGTATGTTGTGTTTCCATTTTAGTTCAACTCAAGATACTTTTTTACTTCCTCTTTAATTTTTATATTGATCTATTGGTTGTTCAGGAGATGTTCAATTTCCATGTATTTGTGAATTTTCCAGTTTTACTCTTAGAGAATAGAAATCTTTGATGTTTATATATCAGATAGGAGCTTATGGTACATACCCAGAGAATTTTGCTTTTATCTCTTGGTCTGCCATTTCTTTCTAGGGCAAGGTATTAATTTTTTTAATGTTTTTTTGAGGTATTATATGTGTACATATCTTACCATTACCCTCCCCCACCCCACACCCATACATACCCTCACCCCCCAGAGTTTTGCGTCCATTGTTTATGCTTATATGCATGCATACAAGTCCTTCGTTTGATTTCATAACTCCTCCACCTCTCCATAACTTTCCCCCTGTAATTTGAAAGTCTGTTTGATGCTTTACTGTCTCTGTATCTATCTTTTTGTTCATCACTTTATAATGTTCTTTACTATCCATAAATGAGTGAGATCATGTGGTATTTTTCTTTCATTGACTGGCTTATTTCACTTAGCATAATGTTCTCCAATTCCATCCAGGTTGCTGCAAATGATGAGAATTCCTTCTTTTTTATGGCAGCATAGTATTCCATTGTGTAGATGTACCACAGTTTTCTGATCCAGTCATCTGCTGATGGGCACCTAGGCTGTTTCCAAATCTTAGCTATTGTAAATTGTGCTGCTATGAACATAGTGGTGCATATAACCTTTCTGATTGGTGTTTCTAGTTCCTTCGGATATATTCCCAGGAGTGGGATGACTGGGTCAAATGGGAGTTCCATTTTCAGTTTTTTGAGGAAACTCCATACTGTTCTCCACAATGGCTGCACCAGTCTGCATTACCACCAGCAGTGCATGAGGGTTCCTTTTTCTCCGCATCCTCGCCAACATTTGTCGTTTGTTGATTTGTTGATGATAGCCATTCTGACAGGTGTGAGATGGTACCTCATTGTTGTCTTGATTTGCATCTCTCGGATAATAAGTGACTTTGAACATGTTTTCATATGTCTCTTGGCCTTCCTTCTGTCTTCTTTTGAAAATATTCTGTTTAGGTCTGTTGCCCATTTTTTTATTGGATCATTTATCTTCCTTTTATTAAGTTGTATAAGCTGCCTGTAGATGTTGGAGATTAAACCTTTATCAGTGATAGCATTTGCAAATATGTTCTCCCATGCAGTGGGCTTTCTTGTTGTTTTGTTGATTGTTTCTTTTGCTGTAAAAAAGCTTTTTATTTTGATGTAGTCCCATTTGTTAATTTTCTCTTTAGCTTCCATTGCCCTAGGGGCAGTGTCAGTGAAGAAGTTCTTTTGGCATATGTCTGAGATTTTGTTGCCTGTGGATTCCTCTAGTATTTTTATGGTTTCCCGTCTTATGTTTAAGTCCTGTATCCATTTTGAGTTTATTTTTGTGTATGGTGTAAGTTTGTGATCTAGTTTCATTTTTTTGCATGTATCTGTCCAATTTTCCCAACATCATTTATTGAAGAGACTGTCTTGACTCCATTGTATGTTCATGCCTCCTTTGTCAAATATTAATTGAGCATAGTGGTTTGGGTTGATATCTGGGTTCTCTATTCTGTTTCATTGATCAATATGTCTGTTCTTGTGACAGTACCATGCTGTTTTGAGAACAGTGGCTTTGTAATACAGCTTGAAATCTGGTATTGAGATCCCACCTACTTTATTCTTCTTTCTCAGGATTGCTGTGGCTATTCGGGGTCTTTTTTTATTCCAGATGAATTTTTGAAGAGTTCTTTCTAGGTCTGTGAAATATGCTGTTGGTATTTTGATGGGGAGTGCATTGAATCTGTAGATTGCTTTGGGTAGTATGGACATTTTAATGATGTTGATTCTACCAATCCATGAACATGGTATGTTCTTCCATCTGTTTACCTCTTCCTCTATCTCTTTTTTCAGTGTCCTGTAGTTTTCTGCATATAGGTCTTTTACCTCCTTAGTTAAGTTTATTCCTAGGTATCTTAATTTTTTTTGGTGCGAAGGTAAATGGGATTGCTTTTTTAGTCTCTCTTTAAGTAAGTTCACTATTGGTGTATAGAAAAGCCATAGATTTCTTGGCGTTAATTTTGTATCCTGCTACATTGCCGAATTCATTTATTAAGTCTCTTAGTTTTTTTATGGAATCTTTTGGGTTTTTTATGTACAATATCATGTTATCTGCAAATAAGGACAGCTTCACTTCTTCTTTTCCAATTTGGATGCCTCTTATTTCTTCTTCTTGCCTAATTGCGATAGCTAATACTTCCAGTACTATGTCAAACAGGAGTGGTGAGAGTGGGCATCCCTGTCTTGTTCCTGTTCTTAGGGGAAATGGTTTTAGTTTTTGCCCATTGAGTATGATGTTTGCTGTGGATTTATCATATATAGCTTTTATTATGTTGAGGTATGATCCTTCTATTCCCACCTTGTTGAGAGTTTTTATCAAGAAAGGGTGTTGGATTTTGTCAAATGCTTTTTCTGCATATATTGATATGACTATGTGATTTTTATCTCTCAATTTGTTTATGTGATGTATCATGTTTATTGATTTGCGGATATTGTACCATACTTGCATTCCTGGGATAAATCCTACTTGGTCATTGTGTATGATCTTTCTGATGTACTGTTGGAGCCGATTTGCTAGAATTTTGTTGAGGATTTTGGCATCTATGTTCATGAGGTATATTGGCCTGTAATTCCCTTTCATTGAGTTGTCTTTATCTGGTTTTGGTATTAGGGTGATGCTGGCTTCATAGAAGGAGCCTGGAAGTGTTCCTTCCTCTTGAATTTTTTGGTATAGTCTGAGGAGGATAGGTTTTAGTTCTTCCTTGAAAGTTTGGTAAAACTCTTCTGTGAAGCCGTCAGGCCCTGGGCTTTTGTTTGCCGGAAGCTTTTTGATGACTGCTTCAATTTCTTCTTCCATAGTTACTGGCATGTTGAGCTGTTTAGATTCTTCCTGATTGAGTTTTGGAAGGTTGTATTTTTCTAGGAATATGTCGATTTCCTCTAGGTTGTCCAGTTTGTTGGAATAGAGTTATTCTTAGTATTTTGTAACAATCCTTTGTATTTCGTCGGGGTCTGTTGTTATTTCACCTCTTTCATTTCTGATTTTGTTTATTTGGGTCCTCTCTCTTTGCTTCTTGGTGAGCCTGGCTAGAGTTTCATCAATCTTGTTTATCCTTTCATAGAATCAGCTCTTGGTTTTGTTGATCTTTTGTATTGTTTCTTTGGCCTCTATGTCGTTTATCTCTGCTCTGATATTTATTATTTCTTTCCTTCTGCTTACACTGGGCTTATCTTGTTGCTCGCTCTCTAACTCTTTGAGTTGTTGGGTTAAGTAATTTATTACCATTGTTTCTTTTTTTTTTGCAGTAGGCTTGCAGAGCTATGAACTTCCCTCTCAGGACTGCTTTCGCTGTGTCCCATAGATTTTGGATTGTTGTGTTTTCATTGTCATTTGTTGCCATGATGTTTTTTATTTCTTCCTTGATGTCTTTGGTAACCCAGTCATGGTTTAATAGCATGCTGTTTAGTCTCCAAGTGTTTGATTTCTTTGGGTTGTTTTTATTGTAGTTGATTTCCAGTTTTATGCCACTGTGATCTGAGAAGATACTTGATATGATTTCTATCTTCTTGAATTTGGAGAGACTTTGCCTATGTCCTAACATATGGTCTATCTTTGAAAATGACCCATGTGCACTTGAGAAGAATGTATATTCTGTGGCTTTGGGGTGAAATGTTCTTAAGATGTCGATTAATTCCATCTGTTCTAGTGAGTCATTTAGGGTTGATGTTTCTTTGCTGATTTTTTGTTTAGAGGATTTGTCCAATGGTGATAGTGGGGTATTGAAGTCTCCTACTATGATTGTATTGCTGTCAATCTCTCCTTTCATATCTTCCAGGAGTTTTTTAATGTATCTTGGTGTTCCTGTACTGGGTGCATATATGTTTACCAGAGTTATTTCTTCTTGTTGGATTTCTCCCTTTAGTATTATGAAATGGCCTGCATTATCTCTAGTTATGTCCTTCACTTTGAGATCTAATTTGTCAGATATAAGTATTGCTACCCCAGCTTTTTTTTCATTTCCATTTGCCTGGAAAACCTTTTTCCAGCCCCTTACTCTCAGTCTGTATGCGTCCTTTTTTTTGAGGTGGGTTTTCTCTAGACAGCAGATATATGGGTTTTGTTTTCTTATCCAATCTGTTACCCTGTGTCTTTTGATTGGGGCATTCAATCCATTTACATTTTAAGTTATTATTGATAGGTACTTATTTGACGCCATTTTTATTCTATACCCCTGTGTTCCTTCTTTGCTTCCTATTTCTTTCTTTCTTTCTTTTTTTTTTTTTACAGCAGACCCTTTAGCATTTCTTTCATTGCCGGTTTGGTGGTGGACTAACTCCCTTAGTCCTTTTTGTCTGTGAATCTCCTGATTTCACCTTCAATTTTGATTGATAGCCTTGCTGGGTACAGTATTCTTGGATTTAGACCCTTCCTTTGCATGACTTTGTATATTTCATTCCATTCCCTTCTGGCCTGATGAGTTTCTGTTGAGAAATCAGTTGCTAGTCTGATGGGGGTTCCTTTGTAGGTAACTGTCTGTCTCTCTCTGGCCGCTTTTAAGATTCTAACTTTGTCGTTGGTGTTTGCCAACTTAATTATAATGTGCCTTGGCGTTGGTCTTTTGGGGTTCATTTTGCTTGGAACTCTGTGAGCTTCTTGGATTTGTGTGTGTTTTCTCTTCCCTATATCAGGGAAGTTTTCTGTTATTATTTCTTCAAACAGGTTTTCTATTCCTTGCTCAGTTTCCTTTCCTTCTGGCACCCCTATTATCCTGATGTTGTTTTGTTTTGTGTTGTCCCGAAGTTCCCTTAGGCTCTCCTCATGCTTTCTAATTTTTGTTTCTAGAAGCTGTTGTAATTGGGTATTTTTTTCCATCTTGTCTTCTAGCTCACTTATGCGGTCCTCTGCTTCTTCTAGTCTACTCTTGATGCTTTCTATTGAGTTCTTTACAGCAGCGATGTCATTTTTCATTTCTTCTTTTTTCTTCTTCATTTCCTCTTGGTTCTTACTCATATTGTCAAATTTGTCTTCCATCCTTTTCAGCCACTTTATGACTATTTCTCTGAATTCTTTCTCTGATAGGTTGTTTGCCTCTAAATCGTTTACTTCCTTTTCTGGTGATGCCTGCTTTTCTTTCCTGTGGGGACTATTTCTTTGTCTCCTCATGGTCTCTCTTCTCCGGATGTCTCGTTATATAGATCTCTCTCTCCGGCGTTCATTTAAAGGTACAAAATACAACACAACCAGGCACAACAGACAAGGCACTGAACAGAATTGTATTCACGATATTAATAACCTCCAATAAAGGTAACCACCATAGAAAGACAAATTAGGGAATAGGTGTTGAAGAGGGAGAGTAAAAAGAAAGAACAACAACAAAAAGAAAAAAAAAGAGTGTGAATCTGAACTTGGGAAAAGCAGAAAGAAAGAAAAAAAAAGAAAGAAAAGAAAAAGAAAAGAAAAAAAGTAAGAGAGACAAGAACGATACTAAGAGAGAAAAGGGGAACAAACTATATGTATGTGGAGTAAACTCCACTAGAACAACCACTATTCCCAGAAAATTCCAGCAACACGAGCCTGGAGATTAATACAAACTGCAACAGCAGCTAATATCAAGTGAGGCAAGGGAAAACAAAAGTAAAAAACAAACAAAAACAAAGCAAACAAAAGAACCAAACAAACCAACAAAAAGAATAATCAAAACAATCTCATAAAAAAGCATAAAAATTCAATCTAATCAACATTCAAGCAAACAACAACAAAAGGCCAGAGAGAAAAATAATTTTTTTAAGGTAGCATAGAGAGAGGTTTGTATGGATTTGGAGCAGGGTGTTGGGAATTAGATATATAAGTAGGGTGAAGTTTTAGCAGAGTAAACTGAAAAGTAGGGAAAATCTAAAGCCAGAAAGGGTTAAGATAAACAGGAGACCAAAAGGGGAAAGGTTAGGAGGAGAGTGATGGCATAATGTTAGCGTTGAGATAGGGTAAAACGATTGTAAGGGAAAGATGCAAATCGAATGTAGGACACTAATCCAAAAATAAAAGAAAGAGAAAATCAACTGAAATTTAAAAAAAAAAAGTAAAATAATAGTAATAATAATGCTGATTAAAAATAAAAATGTAATAATTAAAAAGGTGAAAATCGAGTGAGGAAAAAGAAAAAAAATTAGTTTCTTAAGTAAAAGATGCAAAAAATGAAAATAAAAAAAATGAGAATAAAAAATTTAAAAAATTGAAAAAAGAATTTAAAATTAAAAAATAGGAAGACTAAAATGTGCAGTAGCGGCTGTCATTCACTTCCTCTATTATTCTGTTTGGTACGCCTGTTTCCCAGTCTGGGCGGTATTTCAGTTCAGCTTCATTCCAGGGCTCCTCAGTGTTGGAAGCCAGTCCTGCTTTTTAAGCCGGCCTTGTCTTAATTTCTCGTATTTATTTTTGATTACACCAGAGACAATTAGCGTTTCAGCCCCTGGGTGGCAGTGTTTCTGAATTGACTTCTGGGCCTCTCTAGCTTTTTTTTTTTTTTTCCCCTCTATGGCACTCACTACAGGTTTGTGGAGGTGTGCGCCTCAGAGCTGCCTCTCTGATGGTCACACCCAGCTCTGCTCCCCAGGTTCCGAAAAAACAACTTCCCCCTGCAGTCTTTCAGGGCCTTTCCACCTGGGTTTTTCTATGTATTGGGCTTAGCAATTAGAGTCGGAAAGAGCCCAAGTGTGCGGACAGTGGTTCTGTGCTCCAGACTAAGGATACTGCACTCCTTTGAAAATTCTTAGTCTGACCTTCCTCGTCAGATTAAAATGAGTTGCTTTCAAGAGGTCACTTCTGTTAGCAGCTCAGAAGACCCCCCTCCACATTCATGGATCAGGGCAGTTCCAACTGCTGCCGATTTTTCTAGGCACAGACCACCCGGTTCCTGCAGGTCCTGCGGCTGCTGCGCTTCCCTCACCCAGCGCTTCCCTCACCCACCGTGGGTATTAGAAACCACACCTTATTCCAGGCAAAATCTGACCTTTCCGTGGTGCAGTGAAGAGTTCCTTTGAATCCGAATGTTTGCGCCGATAGGGGACTGGTGGTCTGGTGCGCGCAGCAGTTCAGTGTTTGCAGTTGTCGCGGAAAGTCAGGTTTCCAATAAAATCCTCCTTTCCTTGCAAGATGGCGAGGCGCCCGGTGAGCCCACAGCTCCGGGTGGGTACCCAGCCCCTGTGGGTGCTGCACAGTCAGGGGAACCCTGCCCAGCACTCCCCCGCCTTCTCCTGGAGTTTAGCTGTCCCTTGGCTTGCCCACATACACTCCCACTGCGAGCCTCTGCTTCTCCTACTCTCCGCCCAGGACTAGACTCCAAACCCGACTCTATTCCGTCGCCATTTTTTTCCAAGGTATAAATTTTGATAACAAAGGAAGATAACCACTTAGACAGATGAAGACCTTATACCTATTCAGAGAATCAACATTTCATGTGATGACTTGAGGGATTAAATGCAAGATGTGGTGTATGTGTGTGTGTGTGTGTGTGTGTGTGTGTGTGAGAGAGAGAGAGAGAGAGAGAGAGAGAGAGAGAGAAGAAAGGCAGAATATATGGATATACAGTCCTCATCTAGAATATGTCAAAAGTGATATAAACATTTATTACCTCACATAATTTCTGTGGGCCAGGAATTTAGGAGTGACATACATAACTGGATAATTCTGTCTTGGGGTCTGTCAGAAGGCTGAAGTCAAGATGTTATCCAGGGTTGCAGTCATCTGAATCTTGACTGGAGCTGGAGGATCTGATTCCAAAATGATTTTTCCAAATTAATATTAGTTGCAAATTAATGTCAGATTTTCATCCTGCAGATCTTTCTATTGTGTTACTTTAGTGTCCTCATGACGTGGCACCTGGATTTTCACAGAGGAAGTGATCCAAGAAATAGCTATGGTGGAAACTGCCATGTGTTTTATGACCTAGCCTCAGAAGTCACACTTTCCACAATATTCTGTTAAATAAGGGATACAGAAGGGTATAAATACCAGGTGGTAGGAATTATTGGGGGCCTTGGATGCTGGCTACCACACATACCTTGTTGGGTTCATACATATAGTTGTGTCTTCCTGGTATCTGCCCATCTGCTCTTTGATCCAGAGTGATAATGCATAGTTGTGCAAGTTGAACACTGAACTTTGGCTCTTGGCCAAAGAGAAAAGAAGGTGCTGAAGTCCAGCTGGTGCGGCTCAGTGGTTGAGCATCGACCTATGAACCAGAAGGTCATGGTTCAATATCCAGTCAGGGCACATGCCCGTGTTGTGGGGCTCGATCCCAAGAAGGGGGCGTGCAGGAGGCAGCCAATCAATGATATTCCTCTTCATTGATGTTTCTATCTCTCTATCTGTCTCCTTCCTCTTTCTCTAAAAATTCAATAAAAACATATTTTTTTTAAAATGAAGATGCTGAAATAAATCCTGAGCTTCACTTACCAAGTGTTGCACTTGCAAAATTGCTTACTTCCAAAGAATGTGCTTTTTCAAATTTCCATTGGGACACCATTGAGATATTAAGGCCAAATATCACTCATATTTGCTTGCCTCATTCTATCAAAGACCTTGCTCTGACAGCCTAGGTGTATCATATCCCATTCTCCCCCTCTACTGTTCTTACCTCAGACTACCCAGACCTACCCTTTTTCTTGTCTTCTAAACTTCCCATTGCTCATCTTTCCCCAAGTAAAATCTCTTATGCAGGGACCAATGCTTCTCAAACTATTATTTGTGAAAAAATCCCTGGATAAATCTTTTATTAAAGGAGAGGGAGAGAGATAAACATCAATGATGAGACAGAATCATTGATTGGCTGCCTCCTGCATGTCCCCTACTGGAGATCGAGCCCGCAAATCAGGCATGTGCCCTTGACCAGAATCAAACCTGGGACTCTTCAGTCCACAGGCTGATGTTCTATCCACAGAGCCAAACTGGCTAGAATTGGAGAATCGTGTTAAAATAAAATTTTGGTTTCAACAGGTCTTTGGAGAGGCCTGAGATGCTGCATTTCTACCAAGCTCCTAAGTAATGCCCATCTGTTGGGCCATGGATCACATTTTGAGTAGGTAGAGGCTAGAATTTGCTTCTGACTTCCTGCAGTTCTGCCCAATTTGGGTAAGAAAATAAAAGTAACAACAGTAATGATGATAATGATAATAATAATAGCAGCTAATATTTAATAATAGTTAACAACATTTCAGAAATTTTTCTAAACATGTTACAAAGACTAATTCATTTAAACCTGAGAAAAGCCTTGTGAGGTATTTCTATATTTTTTATTGATGAAGGTATTACATATGTGTCCTTATCCCCCCCATTGCCCCCTCTCACTCATGCCCTCATCCCCTGGTGTTTGTGTCCTTTGGTTATGCTTATATGCATGCATACAAGTCCTATGGTTGATCTCTTCCCCTTACCCCCCCCTCCCCTACCTTCCCTCTGAGGTTTGAGCATCTGATCGATGCTTCTCTGTCTCTGGATCTGTTTTTGTTCATCAGTTTATGTTGTTCATTATATTCCATAAATGAGTGAGATCATGTGATATTTACCTTTCTCTGACTGGTTTATCTTGCTTAGCATAATGCTCTCCAGCTCCATCCATGCTGTTGCAAATGGTAGGAATTCCTTCCTTTTTAGAGTAGCGTAGTATTCCATTGTGTAGATGTACCACAGTTTTTTAATCCACTCATCTGCTGATGGGCACTGAGGCTGTTTCTAAATCTTAACTATGGTAAATTGTGCTGCTACAAACATAGGGGTGCATATATCCTTTCTGATTGGTGTTTCTAGTTTCTTGGGATATATTCCTAGAAGTGGTATTACTGACTCAAATGGGGGTTCCATTTTTAGTTTTTTGAGGAAACTCTGTACTGTTCTCCACAGTGGCTGCACGAGTCTGCATTCCCACGAGCAGTGCACTAGGTTTCCTTTTTCTCCACATACAAGCCAGCACTTGTCATTTGTTGATTTGATGATGATAGCCATTCTGACAGGTGTGAGATGGTACCTCATTGTTGTTTACATTTGTATCTCTCAGATGATTAGTGACTTTGAGCATGTTTTCATATGTCTCTTGGCCTTCCTTATGTCCTCTTTCAAAAAGTATCTATTTAGGTCCATTGCCATTTTTTTGATTGGGTTGTTTAACTTTCTTTTGTTAAGTTGTATGTGTTCCCTGTAAATGTTGGAGATTAAACCTTATCGGTGATAACATTGGCAAATATGTTCTCTCATGCAGTGGGCTTTTATGTTGTTTTGTTGATGGTTTCTTTTGCTGTGCAAAATCTTTTTATTTTGATGTAGTCCCATTTTGTTTATTTTCTCCTTAGTTTCCATTGCTCTAGGAGCTGTTTTGGTGAAGAAATTACTTCAGCATAAGTTTGAGATTTTGCTGCCTGTGGATTCTTCTAAGATATTTATGGTTTCCCATCTTATATTTAAGTCCTTTATCCATTTTGAGTTTATTTTTGTGTATGGTGTAAGTTTGTGGTCTAGTTTTATTGTTTTTGCATGTATCTGTCCAATTTTCTGAACACCATTTATTGAAGAGACTGTCTTGACTCCATTGTATGTTCTTGCCTCCTTTGTCAAATATTAATTGAGCATAGTGGTTTGGGTCAATTTCTGGGTTCTCTATTCTATTCCATTGATCTATATGTCTGTTCTTGTGCCAGTACCAGGCAGTTTTGAGAACAGTGGCTTTGTAATACAGCTTGAAATCTGGTATTGAGATCCCTCCTACTTTGTTCTTTTTTCTCAGGATTGCTGCAGCTATTCGGGGTCGTTTTTTATTTCAGATGAATTTTTGGAGAGTTCGTTCTAGGTCTGTGAAATATGCCATTGGTATTTTAATGGGGAGTGCATTGAATCTATAGATTCTTTTGGGTAGTATGGACATTTTAATGATGTTGATTCTAACAGTCAATGAACAGGGTATATTCTACCATCTGTTAATGTCTTCCTCTATCTCTTTTTTCAGTGTCCTATAGTTTTCCTAGTACAGGCCTTTTACCTCCTTAGTTAAGTTTATTCTTAGGTTTCTTAATTTTTTTGGTGTGATGGTAAATGGGATTTTTTTAGTCCCTCTTTCTGTAACTTCACTATTGTTGTATAGAAATGCCATAGATTTCTTGGCATTAATTTTGTATCCTGCTACATTGCCAAATTCATTTATTAAGTCTAATAATTTTTGATGGAGTCCTTAGGGTTTTCTGTGTACAGTATGATGTCATCTGCAAATAAGGACAGTTTTACTTCTTCTTTTCCAATTTGTATGCATTTTATTTCTTCTTCTTATCTGATCACAATGGCTAGTACTTCCAGTACTATGTCGAACAGGAGTGGTTTAGTTTTTTCCCATTGAGTATGATGTTGTCTGTAGTTTTGTCATATAAGTCTGTTCCCACTTTGCTTAGCATTTTTATCATAAAAGGGTGTTGGACTTTGTCAAGTGCCTTTTCTTCATCAATTGATATGATTATGTGATTTTTGTGTCTCAATTTGTTTATGTGATGTATCATGTTTATTGATTTGCTGATATTGTACCAGCCTTGCATCCCTGGAATAAACCCCACTTGTTCATGGTGTGTGATCTTTCTAATGTAATACTGGATCTGGTTTGCTACATTTTTGTTGAGGATTGAGATATTTCTATTTTTATCAATTCCATTTTATATAGTAAGAAACTGAAGCGTATAATGGTGAAATAATTTTGTGGGAAAATAAGCACTTGCTTTTCAAGGGCATAAAGCTAGTGATTGGCAGAGCCAGGACTCTAATCCAGGTAGTCTTTGTTCCTAACTGCATCTTTACACAATTTCTCATTAAATCACCCAACATTTGCCTGACACTGTGTTAAGGGCTTTCTCCATAGTGTCTCACTTAATCACAATGAACTAGGTAGTACTGCTCACATTTTATAAATGAGGGACAGAAGGCTTAATTAATTCACCCATGATCAGAACAGCCAGAAAAATTGTTACAGGAATCATATTCATAGGTGTCTGGCACCAAAGGTCACTCATAAATTTGTTCCAGTACATCTCTCTTACCTACATATGAAGTTGCCAGAAATCTAAGGAATTTTTAAGTCACTCAAGATCCCTTATTCAGAGTGAACCTCCTCATGGGAGGATAAACAGCTTTTTCTCTCAGGTGGATGTGTCAGGCTGCTTTCTAAGAATATGGGGAAAGCCTTTAAGTGTGTAGGATCCAGTCTCTGTATACAGGAGTGGGTTGAGCAGTCTGGAAAAGAGCAGTGAATCAAAGTCAGTAGAAGACTGAATTATTTCCAGTTTTTCCCACTCCTTTCTGTTGGAGTTCCTGGGAGGATATGGGGTTGTGGAGGGAGTAAAGTACCGTCTGGGATTCTGTGGAGACACATTGTTGTTGGGGGGAAGTGAGTCAGAGCCCTGCCAGGCAATGTTTTCCTAGCCTTGTCAGGAAGGCGAACTTACATCCTGTGGTGGAGACTAAAACCCAGGGGTACTCCCTGAGCCTCTCAGCAGGCTTTTCATTTTGGTATACTCTGAGATACCTTGAAGGTTCTTTATACCCAGTGTCCAACAGACTTGAGTACCCAGACCCTCCATCCTCCACATCTCCTTTACCCACACCTGGCAAAATTCTTGACTTCTCCTCTGCTTTAGCTCCCTCATAAGCATCCCCATCTCCACTGGGATGAATTCATGGCACTCCTTGCAACTCTTTTTGTTCATTCCTTTGTTAACTGAGGCCTGCCAATTTTTCAGCAAGGGGCTAAGTCATCTTTTCACATAAAAATATCAGATCTAGAATGATGAGCCCTCTGGGTGAGAGAACATGAAGACCGTCATTTCCTTCTATGTCTGCAAATGAACAAATAACTGGGGTTTCTGTGGGAGAACCATAGTAGTGGTAGGCTGAGTTTAGTTGCATCCTTTCTACTCTCTGGGCCTCAATTTCCCCATCTGAAACCTGATGGGATGGGGCTGGATGGTGTCTTAGAGATCATGCTTTGGATTCCCTAGGAGAGGTAAGTCACTGAGAAAGATAACAGCAACAACAAAAATAAATAACATGATTTGAGCATTTACTATGTGCTATACATTGTTACAGATTCTTTAAGCATATGTATATCTATTCATTGAATCCTTAATTAGAAGAATTAGTAGTAAAGATTCTATTTATGAGGTAAATATTATTATCATCACCATTTTACAGATATAAAAACGAAAGCATAGAGAAGTTAACAATCAAGAGGATATAACTCATCAAACCTCAGAGGGAAGGTAGGGGAGGGTGGGGGTAAGGGGGAGAGATCAACCAAAGGACTTGTATGCATGCATATAAGCCTAACCAATGGACACAAACACCAGGGGAGTGAAGGCATGAGTGAGGGGGGTGGGGAGCAATGGGGGGACAAAGATACATGTGTAATACCTTAATCAATAAAGAAAAAAAATTCTTTTCCTACTTAAAAAAAAAGAGGATATAATTTGCGAATGGAATAATCCAATAATCCTAGCATAATAATTATATTGAAGACCCAGAAAGAAAAGGTCCAGGAAGAGGCTCTGCCTCCATTCTTCATCTACTTTGTTCTCTCTCTCTCTCTCTCTCTCTCTCTCTCTCTCTCTCTCTCTCTCCTGTGCTTTGGTCTTCCTCAGGGCCTTACACCAGAACAACAGAGCAGTTAACTTTCTTTTCTGCCCTTAGGATTAAACCACAAAGGACTTGGAGAAAAGGGGATTGTGGGACATGAAGTAGTTCTTTTCATCTATTACTATAACTGAACTTCCATTAAAACCAAAGGAGCTAGGGATTAGAATTATGGAGGTTTGGGAACACAAGGGCAGGGAAAGAGGGGAACGGATATGTTGGTGTTCTGGCATTTGCCCTTAATCCCATAAGGAAGATGATAGCTTTTAGTATAACTAGAAATCTTTGAAGATCATATGACAACTTCCCCTAGGGGCCATTTCCTATATACTTACCTGAGCCACAATTTTACTTTCTTTACTCTCCAGGGTGGCATAAAACCCATAAGAGGACAATACCTAAGTAGTGCCCCAAGTAATAGCTTAACCAGACTTCAAGGTCTAAAGATGGCAATCCTTCAATCCCAGTCTTTGTCTCAGGCTGAAGGACTTCTGGGAGCTGGGTTTATTGAATGTGGACTGTTTAGGCTGCTATTCAGAATACCATAGACTTTGTGGCCTATCAATAATACACATTTATTTCTCACAGTCCTGGAACTTGAAAGCTCAACATCAAGGTGCCAGCAGATTTGGTGTTCAGTGAAAGCCCACTTCTTGGTTCATATATTACCATCTTCTCTCTATATTCTCACATGGCAGAAGGGCTAAGGGACCTCTCTGGGGTCTCAATGCCTAGTCACCTCCCAAAGGCCACACCTCTAAATACCATCACATTGGAGATTATATTTCAACATGTTAATTTTGGGGACAAGAAACAGGTTCTAATTCTAGTCATTAAAAAATAGATGGTTTTTAAGCATCTGCTCTGTGGCAAACTTTGTGCTTCAGGAATATAGATGGCATAATCCCTACACTTCATAAACTCAGCTTATATTTCAACAGTAAAATAATAAAACACTGAGATGAGTTGTTCAACAAAAGGGGAGCAAAGTGCCCTGCCATCCCATAAAAATAAAGATTAATCTTGAAATTCCCTGTGGTAAGATGCTTCTCATAGGAGGGTCATTTATGAGAAATCCTAAAAGATGAGTAGTATTTGATAGGACAAAAAGTAGAGATTCAGGCAGACAGGGAGTGTATTGGTGGAAACACAGTATGAACCAAGTCCTGTAGGTAAGAAAGTACACAGGTGTTTGAAGACTAGAGTTATGCAGAGTAGTTAGAATATCTGATGAAGGTATGATCAAGAGACTGAAAAAAGATGTAGCTGCAGAAGTAGAAAAACGCCAAATTACAAAGATCCTTGGATGAGGATTGTTTTTAATCTCAAGAGATATTTTATTTTTTAATTGAGGTTATTGGGGTGATATTGGTTAACAAAATCATACAGGTTTTTTTTAATTTTATTTTATTGTTGACAGAATTACAGATATCTCCCATTTTCTTCCTTTTTGCCCCCTTCCACCAACCCCTGCCCCACCCCAAGCCTTCACTATGCTATTGTCTGTGTCCATTGTTTATGCATATATTCATATATGTTCTTTGGTTAATCTCTTTCTGTCCTCTCCCCCTCCCTTACCCCTATGGAGATCTGTTATTCTGTTTCATGCATCCATTACTCTGGACCTATTTTGTTCATCAGTATTTTTTGATCTTTAGGTTCCACTTATAAGTGAGATCATGGGATATTTGTCTTTCTCTAATTTGCTTATTTCACTTAGCATAATAGTCACTAGGTTCCTCCATGCTGTCTCAAAGGATAGGAGATCCTTTATTTATTGTCTAAAGTATTACATATGTCTCCTTTTTCCCCAATTGAACCCTCGCGAAACTCCCTCCCACCAGGACAAGCCCCTACTGCCACAGTGTCCATGTCCATTGGTTATGCTAATATGCATTCATACAAGTTCATTGGTTGATCTCTTACCCCACTTTCTCCCCTGCCTTCTCTCTGAGATTATAATGTCTATTCAGTGTTTCTTAGTCTCTGGATCTATTTTTGTTCATCGGTTTATGTTGCTCATTATATTCCACAAATGAGGGAAATCATGTGATATTTATCTTTCTCCAACTGGCTTATTTTGCTTAGCATAATGCTCTCCAGGACCATCCACGCTGTTGCAAATGGTAGGAGTTCTTTCTTTTTAACAGTCGCATAGTATTCCATTGTGTAGATGTACCACAGCCTTTTAATACACTCATCTGCTGATGGGCACTTAAGCTGTTTCCACATTTTAGCTATTTTAAATTGTGCTGCTATGAACATAAGGGTGCATATATCCTTTCTGATTGGTGTTTCTAGTTTCTTGGGATATATTCCTAGTAGTGGAAACACTGGGTCAAATGGGAGTTCCATTGTTAGTTTTTTGAGGAAACTCCATACTGTTCTCCACAGTGGCTGCACCAGTCTACATTCCCACCAGCAGTGCACGAGGGTTCCTTTTTCTCCACATCCTTGCCAGCACTTGTCGTTAGCTAATTTAATGATGATAGCCATTCTGACATGTGTGAGATGGTACCACACTGTCCTTTTGATGATTAGTGACTTTGAGCATGTTTTCATATGTCTCTTGGCCTTCCTTATGACTTCTTTCGATAAGTATCTATTTAGGTCCATTGCCCATTTTTGATTGGGTTGTTCATCTCCCTTTTGTTAAGTTGTATGAGTTCTCTGTAAATGTTGGAGATTAAACCCTTATAGGAGATAACATTTGCAAATATGTTCTTCTATAAAGTGGGCTTTCTTTTTGTTTTGGTGATGATTTCTTTTGCTGTACAGAAGCTTTTTATTTTGATGTAGTCCCATTTGTTTATTTTCTCCTTAGTTTCCATTGCCCTAGGACCTGTATCAGTGAAGATATTGCTTTGGCATATTCTGAAATTTTGCTATCTGTGGATTCCTCTAGTATTTTATGGTTCCACATCTTACATTTAAGTCCTTGATCCATTTTGAGTTTATTTTGTGTATGGTGTAAGTTGGTGGTCTAGTTTCATATTTTTGCATATATATGTCCAATTTTCCCAACACCATTTATTGAAGAGAGTGTCTTGACTCCATTGTATGCTCTTGCCCCCTTGGTCAAATATTAATTGAGCATAGTGGTTGGGTGAATTCCTGGGTTCTCTATTCTATTCCATTGATCTATATGTCTGTTCTTGTGCCAATACAAGGCAGTTTTGAGAATAGTGGCTTTGTAATACAGCTTGATATCTGGTGTTGAGATCCCTCCTATTTTGTTCTTCTTCTGAGAATTGCTGCAGCTATTTGGATCTTTTTTTTATTATAGATGAGTTTTTAGAGAGTTCATTCTAGGTCTTTCAAATATGCTGTTGATATTTTAATGGGGAGTGCATTGAATCTATAGATTGCTTTGGGTAGAACGGACTTTTTAATGATGTTGATTCTACCAATCCATGAACATGTTATGTTCTTCCATCTGTTTATGTCTTCCTCTATCTCTTTTCTCAGTGTCTGGTATTTTTCTGAGTACAGGTCTTTTACCTCCTTAGTTAAGTGTATTCCTAGGTATGTCAATTTTTTTTTTGTTTCAATAGAAATGGGATTTAAAAAAACACACATCTCTATGTACATTCACTATTCGTGTATAGAAATGTCATAAATTTCTTAATGTTAATTTTGTATCCTGCTACATTGCCAAATGCATTTATTAAGTCTAGCAATTTTTTATGGAGTCTTTAGGGTTTTCTATGTACAATGTCATATAATCTGATAATAATGACAGTTTTACCTCTTCTTTTCCAATTTGGATATCTTTTATTTCTTCTTCTTGTCAGACCGCTATGGCTAGCTCTTCCAGTACTATGTCAAACAGGAATGGTGAAAGTGAGCATACCTATCTTGTTCCTGTTCTTAGGGGAAATGGTTTATATTTTGCCCATTGAGTATGTTGTTGGCTGTAGGTTTTTCATATGAGGCTTTTATTATGTTGAGTTGTGATCTCTGTATTCCCAAATTGCTAAGGGTTTTTATCAAGAAAAGGCATTGGATTTTGTCAAATCCTTTTTCTGCATCAATTGATATGACTATGTGATTTGTATCTTTCAATTTGTTTATGTGATATATCACATTTATTGTTTTGCATTGTACCATCCTTGCATTCTGGGGATAAATCCTACTTGGTCGTGGTGTATGATATTTCTGATGTAATGCTGGATCCGATTTGCTAGAATTTTGTTGAGGATTTTGGCACCTATGTTCATGAGGGATATTAGCCTGTAATTCTCTTACTTTGTGTTGCCTTTATCTGGTTTTGGTATTAGGGTAATGTTGGCTTCATAGAATTAGCTTGGAAGTGTTCCTTCCTCTTCAACTTTTTTGAAATAGTCTGAGGACAGGCTTTAGTTCTTCTTTGAATGTTTGGTTAAACTCTCCTTTGAAGCCGTCTGGCCCCAGGATTTTGTTTGCTGGAAGATTTTTGATTACTGTTCAATTTCGTTGATAGTTTTCAGCCTATTAAGATTTTTTAGTTTATTCTTCCTGATTGAGTTTGGAAACTTGTATTTTTCTAAGAATATGTCCATTTCGTCTAGTTTGTTGGAGTAGTTTTTCATGGATTTTTTTTACAATCCTTTGTATTTCTGTGGGGTCTGCTGTTACTTCACCTCTTTTATGTCTGATTTCATTTATTTGGGTGCTCTCTCTTTGTTTCTTGGTGAGCATGGCTAAAGGTTCATCAATCTTGTTTATCTTTTCAAAGAACTAGCTCTTGGTTTTATTAATCTTTTGTATTTTTTTTTTTTTTGGTCTCTATGTCATTTATTTCTGCTCTGATCTTTATTATTTCCTTCCTTCTCCTTACACTTGGCTTTTATTGTTGCTCTCTTTCTGATTCTTTAAGTTGTAGGGTTAGATAGTTTATTATCATTGTTTTTTGACGTAGGCCTGTAGAGTTAGAACTTTCCTCTCTCTGGACTGATTTCACTGTGTCCCATAGATTTTTTTATTGTTGTGTTTTCATTGTCATTTGTTACCAGGATGCTTTTTATTTCTTTTTTTATTTCATTGGTAAACCAATTATTGTTTAATAGCATGCTATTTAGCCTCCAGGTGTTTGATTTTTTCCGTTGTTCTCATTGTAGTTTATTTCTAATTTTATGCCATTTTGATCTGAGAAGATGCTTGATATGATTTCTATCTTCTTGAATTTGAAGAGACTTTGTCTGTGTCTCAATATGTGGACTATCTTTGAAAATGTGCCATGTGCTCTTGAGTAAAATGTGTATTCTGTAGCTTTTGGGTGAAGTGTTCTGAAGGTGTAAGTTAATTCCATCTGATCTAGTGAGTCATTTAGTCTTGCTGTTTCTGATTTTTTGTTTAGAGGATTTATCTAGTGGTGTCAATGGGGAATTAAAGTCCCCTACTATGACTGTATTGTTGTCTATATCTCTCTTGATATCTTCCAGAAGGTTTTTTTTTTAATTTATTTGGCTGTTCCTGTATTGGGTGCATATATGTTTACCAGAGTTATATCCTCTTGTTGAATTGCTCCCTTTAGTATTATGAAGTGGCCCTCCTTATCTTTTGTTATTGCCTTAAGTTTGAAGTCTAGTTTGTTAGATATAAATATTGCTACCCCAGCTTTTTTTTTTTCATTTCTATTCGCCTGAATTTTTTTTTCCCATCCCTTCACTTTCACTCTGTGTGAATCCTGTGTTCTAAGATGGATCTATTGTAGACAGCAGATATATCAATCATGTTTTCTAATCCATTCAGCTACCCTATAGCTTTTGATTAGAGCATTTAATCCATTTATATTTAAGGTTATTATTCTTAGGTACTTGTTTGTCACCATTTTTATTCTTTATGCCTGTGTTCCTTCTTCCCTTCCTAGTTCTTCTTTTTACAACAGTCCCTTTAGCATTTCTTGCAATCATGGCTTGATGGTAATAAACTCCCTTAGCCCTTTTTTCTGTGAAGCTCCTGATTTCCCCATTCAATTTTGAATGATAGTCTTGCTGGTTATAATATTCTTGGATTCAGTCTCTTGCTTTGCATCACTTTGTATATTTCATTCCATTCCCTTCTGGCCTGATGTGTTTCTGTTGAGTAATCACTTGATAGTCTAATGGGAGATCCCTTATAGGTAACCTTCTCTCTCTCTCTCTGGCATCCTTTAAGATTCTTACTTTGTCATTGGTGTTTGCCAATTTAATTATGATGTGTCTCAATGTAGGTCTTTTTGGGTTCATCTTGCTTTGGACTTTATGTACTTCTTGAACTTGTGAAGTTTTTTCTTCCCAATATCAGGGAAGTTTTCTGTCATTATTTCTTAAAAGAGGTTTTCTAATCCTTGTTCAATTTCCCCTCCTTATGGCACCCCTATTATTTGGCTATTGTTTTGTTTCATGTGTCCAAAAGCTCCCTTGGGATCTCCTGTTTTTTAAGTTTTTTTTTTTCCAGTTGCTCTTCTGCTTGGGTGTCTTTTCCTACCTTGTCTTGTAGCTGAATGATGTGATCCTCAGCTTCTTCTAATCTAGTCTAATGTTGATGCTTTCTACTGTGCTATTTATTGCAACTATGTCATTCTTCATTTCCTCCTGGTTCTTCTTCATTTCCTCTTGATTCTTACACATGTTGAATTTGTCTTCCATCCTTTTCAGCATCCTTATGAACATTGTTCTGAATTCTTTCTCTGAAAAATTTTTTGCCTCCATTTCATTTACTTCATTTTCTGGTTATTCCTCCTTTTCTTTTGTGTGGGGGCTGTTTTTTTGTTTGTTTGTTTGTTTTGGGGATTTTTTTTTTGTCTCCCCATTTTTCCTCCTCTCATGATCTCTGGTGATTCACTTTCTACCACATTGACTGAAAGGCACAAAATACAACTTGACAAGACACAACACAGAGGTAACTAAACAGGAATGTATTCACAGCACCAATAACCCCAATAATGGTGACCACCAGAGAAAAGAGAATTAGGGGAGAGGAAAGAGCAAAACAATGATATTGAGAAAAGAAAAAAGATAAGAGAGAAAAGAAAAATAAGGGGGAAAATATATGTATATGGGGAGAAAACTACACAAAACAAACCAATAAACCAAAAAATGCAAATAACAAACACCCATAAAAAAAGGGGGGGACTGAATCTAAAGAGGTAGAACTTATTTCCAGAAAGTAATGTAAAGGAATTGAATAAATAGGGGAATGGACTTTCTTGAGTATAGAGGAGGTAGAAAGAGAATGAGTGGATAAGAAGAAAAGTAAAAAACAAATAGTCAATAAGAAAAATCTCCCTTTCTTTTATCTACCTATCTATCTATTCATCTATTTTTGTCAAAGGAGAATAGAGTAGAGAGCAAATAGGCTTGAGCTTACTTAGTGAAACTAATTAAGCAAGTAGGAGAAGAAGAGAGCAAGTGATGAGAGGAAAAACAGAACATTAAAAATTGGCTAGCAAAGAATGAGACAGGTGCATGGACTTGGAGCAGGGGAGAGGAAATTAGATATATGAGTAAGTCAACAGAGACTACTATAATAGTAATGCGTCAATAAAGCGGATAAAAAAAGATCAATTTTTAACAAGGAGTAAAAAGAAAGGAGAGAGAAAAACTAAAACAGGAACAGGAGAAGAGAAACAAAATGAAAAATGGAGAAGTGAGGAAGAAAATGTTGGCAAAAAGGAAACAATGAGATAGAGTAAAATAATGATAAAAAAATAAAAATAGAATGTAGAACACTAATCCAAAAAAATAAAAGGTTAAAAAATAATAAATAAAATAAAATAAAAACAAATTTTCTTTCCCTTTCTTTCTTAATTAAAAGATAAAAAATAAGAAAGTGAAGTAGTGAAGTGTTCTTTGCTTCAGCTGAGTTTTAATGTCCCATTGGGGCTGGAATAAACCCCTCTCTACTGTTCTGTCTGGCACTTCTCAGTATCCTGTTAGGTAGTCAGCACCATGTTGAAGGTCCCAGTGATCTACAACTCCTCTGTTGTCTGTCTCCACAGTCTTGGTTTCAGGCAGGTGGGACCAATCTGCCCACTTTGTTTGTTTGCCTGCTTTCAGTCATATTCACACAAGCATCTATTTCTCACATGAGATCTAGTTTGTGGTGTTGCTTTATTAGTTTCTGGGGCTGCTAGGAGGGGCTATCTCTTGGAGAAAAATGGCTGTTTAGGGTTGGAGGAACCAGGCAGTCCCAGAGATGGATTCCTGGTCATTGCCTCTCCCTGCTTTGCTCCCCAGCCTCCACCAAACCACCTCTACCTGCACTACAGCCTCAGTGAGTGTTTGTAATGGAAAGATCCTATGTACTGGGTTTAGCGAGTAAAAGCAAGGAAAATATAAAGACAGAGCAACCATGCTGCTGCTTGTTTCTCTCCCCCTGGCACTGTGGGGCCAGTGTAAAACTTCAGGCTGCCTTTCTGGGCACAGCCTCCCACAGCTGTGGACTTAGATCTAGAGTCCCCTGCTGCCAGCAGCCCTGTGGACCTCCTTCCACAGTCTAGTGTTACGCATGTCCCCAAGGGATGCGAACTTGGTGCAGCTCAGTTTTCCTTCTGACCCTCTAGTCCCGGTGGTTGCACAATTCTCTCTCCAGCCCAGATCCCTGACCCTACCATTCTCCAGGCATCCTCTGTCCTTTCTGGTCATGGATTCTCTCACCAGCTGTGTTTAATTCGCCAATTCTGGGTGGATTTTATTCAATTTAGTTGTTTCTTCTATCTGCTTCATGAGATCATGCAGGACACATCTGTCTATTCAGCCACCATTCTGTCTCCCCCAGGAAAAACTTTTTAGGAGCCCCGGGCCAGGGAGGCTGTAGTCTCAGTGTTCGTGGGTTCACAGCCAAAGCATCAGGTCCCTGGCCAGTGTGGCTGTAGTGTCCTGGGTGGTGTCTGAGGGCTCCCCAGGTGGAGGTGAGGCTGGGCTCCCAGTCACAGCAGCTCTCCCCTTCAAGATGGTGGACGTCTACGAAGAGGTACTATTTCAAACAAGACTTAAAGGATGAGAAAATACAGTAGCACAGAGTAGAAAAAAAGATATACCAGCTAGTGAAAACAGCAAATGTGAAGGCCCTAGTCTTGCATGTTTGAAGGACAGAAGGCAGGCCACTGGGGATGGTATGTAATTAAGTGTGTGGGAAGTGAGTATAACATGAAGTCAAAGAGGGGACAGGGGCTAGACCACATGTGAATTTGTAAGCCACAAAAAGGAGTTTAGATAAATTCTTAATGAGATAGGAAAACACTAAAGGGTTTTAAGTAAGAGCATGAAATAATCTGAAGCAAGTTTTTAAGCATGACCCTTCTAGTTTTAGTGTGGACAACACGTATAAGTAAGTGTGAACTCAGTGATAAGGCCATTGTAGTAATTTATGTGAGATATATTACATCTCAGACTAATTGGATCAGTGGAGAGGAGACATGTGGTGGGATCTGGGATAGGTTCTGGAGATAAAAACACCAGAATTCATTGACAGCTTAGGAGTAGAAGGAGAGTTAAGAGAAAGAGATTAATCAAGAGATTAAGCAGAAAACAAAACAAAACAAAAAATTCATAGACACAGACAACAGTATGGTGATTACTAAAAAGAAAGAAAGAGGTGGGGGCAGGTAGAAGAGGGTAAAAGGAGGATAAATAGTGAGAGAGGAGAATTGATTTTGTGTGGTGACATACAATACATACAATATACAGATGTTGTATTATAGAATTGTACACCTGAAACCTATATAATGTTATTAACCAAAGTCACCCCAATACATTCAATAAATTAAATTAAAAAGTTACTCAACCTCCTGCAGATCCACTGCTTCAGCCATGGGCCCTGCACGTCCCGGCACCTGGCAACTCCAGTGACACTTGGGGTGTGTGACCCTCCCATGAAGCCCTCTCCTTCAGCCACAGGTGCCATGAGACTCAGAGCCTGGACCTTATAGGAGAGCAAACATGGGGAAAGAAACAATCCCCAAATGAAAGAAAAGAGAAATCAACAAAAAAGGAACTAAATGAAATGGAGGGATGAAATATTTCAGAAAAAAATTCAGAGTAAGGGTCACAGAGTTCCTAAACTGGCTGGATTAGAAAATCAACAACTTATGTAAGAATCAAGTGGAAATGAAGAATGATATAGCTACAGTAAAAAACACAATGGATAGTTTCAAAAGAAGACTAGAAAATGTGGAGGACCAAATTAGTAGTTAAAAGACAGGGTGGAAAAAAACACACCCAATCTGAAAAACAATTGGAGAAAAACATTAGAAAGCAGGAGGAGAGCCTAATAGAGCTTTGGGACAGCATGAAACGAAGTAAAATATGTATAATAGGGATGCAAGAAGGACAAGATAGTAGCAAAGACTAGAAAACCTATTTGAAGAAATAATGATAGAAAAGTTCCCTGAGGGAGAAGAAAAATGGCGGTGGAATAAACAGACATGTCCCAAGCCTTGTCCCGGAGCAGAAAGAAAGAACATCTGAGGGTCGCATGGGGGGTGCTTGCTGGCAACTTAAGGGACAGCTTTACTCCAGGAGAAGGTGGGGGACTGCTGGATTGGGTTCCCCTGACTGGGCAGCCCCCACTGCTGCTGGGTCCCTCCCAGAGCTATGGACTCAGATGCGGAGACCACGCCAATTTGAAGGGGAAAGTGGATGTTATAGGAAGCTTGAAAATCTACAACTGCAGCAAACACTGAACAGCTGCGAACCCTAGAACATCGGTCCCCAATTGGTGCAAACTCGCAGATTCAGAGGAGCTCTACACTCCACCACCGAAAGGAGAGAGAGAACTACATAACCAGACATCTGGAGAAAAGAGAGACAAAGGGGAGACAAAGAAACAGCCTGCATATGAAAGAAAAGCAGGCATCACCAGAAAAGGAAGTAAACGAAATGGAGGCAAGCAACCTGTAAGAGAAAGAATTCAGAGAAATGGTCATAAGGTGGCTGAAAAGAATGGAAGACAAATTCGACAATATGACTAAGAACCAAGAGGAAATGAAGAAGAACCAAGAAGAAATGAAAAATGACATCACTGCTGTAAAGAACTCAATAGAAAGCATGAAGAGTAGACTAGAAGAAGCAGAGGACCACATCAGTGAGCTAGAAGACAAGGTAGGAAAAAATACCCAAGTAGAGCAGCTTCTAGAAAAAAAAATTAAAAAGCAGGAGGAGAGGCTAAGGGAACTTTGGGACAACACGAAACAAAACAACCTCTGCATAATAGGGGTCCCAGAAGGAGAGGAAACTGAGCAAGGAATAGAAAACCTGTTTAAAGAAATAATGAAAGGAAATTTCACTGATATAGGGAAGAAAAAAACCCACAAAAATCCAAGAAGACCACAGAGTCCCAAGCAAAATGAACCCCAAAAGACCGACGCCAAGGCACATTATAATTAAATTGGCAAACACCAATGACAAAGTAAGAATCTTAAAAGTGGCCAGAGAGAGACAGAAAGTTACCTACAAAGGAACCCCCATCAGACTAGCAACTGATTTCTAAACAGAAACTCATCAGGCCAGAAGGGAATGGAATGAAATATACAAAGTCATGCAAAGGAAGGGTCTCAATCCAAAAATACTGTACCCAGCAAGGCTATCAATCAAAACTGAAGGTGAAATCAGGAGCTTCACAGACAAAAAAGGACTAAGGGAATTTATTACCACAAAACCAGCAATGCAAGAAATGCTAAAGGGTCTGCTGCAAAAAAAGAAAAGAAATAAGAAGCGAATAAGGAACACAGGGGTAAAGAATAAAAATGGCGACAAATAAGTACCTATCAATAATAACTTTAAATGTAAATGGATTAAATGTCCCAATCAAAAGACATAGGGTAACGGATTAGATAAGAAAACATGACCCATATTTATGCGGTGTACAAGAAACCCACCTCAGAAAAAAAGACGCACACAGACTGTGCGTGAAGGAATGGAAAAAGGTTTTCCAGGCTTATGAAAATGAAAAAAAAGCTGGGGTAGCAATACTTATATCTGACAAATTAGATCTCAAAGTGAAAGACATAACAAGAGATAAGGAAGGACACTTCATAATACTAAAGAGAGCAATCCAACAAGAGGAAATAACCCTGGTAAACATATACGCACCCAATACAGGAGCACCAAATACATAAAAAAAACTCCTGGGCTATAGAAAAAAGATGGCGGCTGGCAGGATGGAGCGGAGAGAGAGGAAGTGAGTGAGGGTGTGAAAGGAGAGTGTGTAGTTGTGCGTGGGGTGTGCGTGAGTGAGTGAGGGAAAGTTAAATCTCACAGGAACAGCAGGGACTGGCAGACAACTTCTCCTTGACAAGGAGAGACTACCACGGCTGTGGGCACTCCCTGAACGGCAGAATTCCAGCACGGAGCCCATGCCATCTTGAACGGCCTTTTTTAGAAACCCATCAACACCACCAACAAGACAGGCCTTGGAACTGCCCCGTAACCCATCACAGATCGCAGCCAATATCCTGCTACCCCAGCTGCAGACCCGCAGACCTCCACATCCAAAGAGACACAGCAGCTGTAAGTGCAGCTCCCCCTCCCCAACAGCAAAACCCGGGAGTTGCAGAGTCGCGCTTGGGCACCTTCGTGCTCACAATCCCAACCCCATAGACAAGCTAGGACACTTCACTCAGGGTTGCCTGTTTCTCCTTGGGCAGCGCACAGGAGACGCTGAGAGAGAGGGCGCACGTTCCCCAACAGCAAAACCCCCGGAGTTGCGCTTGGGGCTTTTGCGCTCGTGATCCCAACCCCATAGACAAGCTAGGACACTTCACTACGGGGTTGCGTGCCTCTCCTTGGGCAGCACGTGGGAGACGCCAAGAGCACCTGAGGGTGTGATTCTATACAGATGGTGGCGCGCGGCCCTGCAGTGGAAAATCTGAATTCCCTCTTCCTGGAGGCTAGCCCAGCTGCTCAGTTGAGGTGCTGGGACCCCTCGGAGTGCATCGGAGCTCTGTGCCCTGAGAGCGCACATCCGCGGATAAGCCATCGCAGGTGCGAGGTTCCAGCAGATGGACACACTGAGCTTAACTAACCACAGGACTCTAGTGGGAGACACCGTGAGCTCTCCTTGGGTGCGATCTTGTACAAGCAGGAGGCACACACCCCTCCATCAGTAGAAGCCTCAAATTTACTTAGACTAGATACTGGCCCACAGGTACCTCAACTGTGCAGCTACTCTGCCAAGAACCTTCAGAATCCTTCAGTGTGCCTCACTGGCAAACTAACTAGGGTGCTCTTGTGAACCGCCACTGGGAGTAAGCGCCTACCCACCACAGGTGCAGATCTCTGGGCACCTCAGTCACGCCCCCCCCCCCAAATTTCTGGTCCCCTGAGCCTCAACATCCCAACACATGGTTCCTGGGGAACACTACAAGTCCCTGCTGGGCACAAGTGACTACAATTAAGGGTGCAAGACAGCAAAAATTGGGACACTCCCCTCCACAGTGGCTGAGTTCTAGACTCCGCAGTTGTGCTCTCCCAAGCTCACAGGCCTACATCAAGAGAACCCAAATAGGGGGGGAGAGAAAAAATGGCGGCCAAATAGAGTCGTGTTTGGAGTCTGGTCCTGGGGCAGAGAGTAGGAGCGGCAGAGGTTCGCCATGGGAGTGTATGTTGGCAAGCCAAGGGACAGCTAAACTCCAGGAGAAGGCGGGGGGGTGCTGGGCAGGGTTCCCCTGACCGTGCAGCACCCACAGGGGCTGGGTCCTCTCCCGGAGCTGCGGGCTCACCGGGCGCCTTGCCATCTTGCAAGGAAAGGAGGATTTTATTGGAAACCTGACTTTCCGCGACAACTGCAAACACTGAACAGCTGTGAGCACCAGAACACTGATCCCCTATCGGCGCAAACATTTGGATTCAAAGGAACTCTTCACTGCACCACGGAAAGGTCAGATTTTGCCTGGGATAAGGTGTGGTTTCTAATCCCCGAGGTGGGAGAGGGAAGCGCGCAGGCTGCAGGAACGGCAGGAACTGGGAGGTCTGTGCCTAGAAAAATCTGCGGCAGTTGGAGCTGCCATGATCCGTGATTGTGGAAGGGGGTCCTCTGAGCTGCTAACAGAAATGGTCTCTTAAAAGCAACTCATTTTAATCTGATGAGGAGGGTCAGACTAAGAATTTTCAAAGGAGTGCAGGATCTTTAGTCTTGCGCACAGACCCACTGTCCGCACACTTGGGCTCTTTAGGACTCTGATTACTAAGCCCAATACATAGGAAAACCCAGGTGGGAAAAACCCTGAAAGACTACAGGGGGAAGTTGTTTTTCTGGAACCTGGGGAGCAGAGCTGGGTGTGACCATCGGAGAGGCAGCTCTGAGGCGCTCACAAACACAAGCTCTGAGGCGCACACCTCCACAAACCTGTAGTGAGTGCCATAGAGGGGAAAAAAAAAAAAAAAGCTAGAGAGGCCCAGAAGTCAATTCAGAAACACTGCCACCCAGGGGCTGAAATGCTAAATGTCTCTGGTGTAATAAAAAATAAATGCAAGAATTAAGACAAGGCCGGCTTAAAAAGCAGGACTGGCTTACAACACTGAGGAGCAGTGGAACAAAGCTGAACTGAAATACCGCCCAGACTGGGAAACAGGCCTACCAAACAGAATAATAGAGGAAGTGAATGACAGCCGCTACTGCACATTTTAGTCTTCCTATTTTTTATTTTAAATTCTTTTTTCAATTTTTTAAATTTTTTTATTCTAATTTTTATTTTCATTTTTTGCATCTTTTACTTAAGAAACTAAATTTTTTCTTTTTTCTCACTCGATTTTCACCTTTTTAATTATTACATTTTTATTTTCAATCAGCATTATTATTACTATTATTTTACCTTTTTTTTAAATGTCATTTGATTTTCTCTTTCTTTTATTTTGCGATTAGTGTCCTACATTCGATTTGCATCTTTCCCTTACAATCGTTTTACCCTATCTCAACGCTAACATTATGCCATCACTCTCCTCCTAACCTTTCCCCTTTTGGTCTCCTGTTTATCTTAACTCTTTCTGGCTTTAGATTTTCCCGACTTTTTCAGTTTATCCTCTGCTAAAATTTCACCCTACTTATATATCTAATTACCAACCCCCTGCTCCAAATCCATACATACCTCTCCCTACGCTACCTTAAAAAAATTATTTTTCTCTCTGGCCTTTTGTTGTTGTTTGCTTGAATGTTGATTAGATTGAATTTTTATGCTTTTTTATGAGATTGTTTTGATTATTCTTTTTCTTTGTTTGGTTGGTTCTTTTGTTTGCTTTGTTTTTGTTGTTTTTTTTACTTTTATTTCCCTTGCCTCACTTGATATTAGTTGGTGTTGCAGTTTGTATTAATCTCCAGGCTCGTGTTGCTGGAATTCGCTGGGATTAGTGGTAGTTCTAGTGGAGTTTACTCCCCATATATATAGTTTGTTCCTCTTTTCTCTCTTAGTATCGTTCTTGTCTCTCTTACTTTTTTTTCTTTTCTTTTTTTTTCTGCTCTTTTCCCACGTTCAGATTCACACTCTTTTTTCTTGTTCTTTCTTTTTACTCTCCCTCTTCCACTCCTATTCCCTAATTTCTCTTTCTCTGGTGGTTACCTTTATTGGAGGTTATTAATATCGTGAATACAATTCTGTTCAGTGCCTAGTGTGTTGTGCCTGGTAGTGTTGTATTTTGTACCTTTAAATGAACGCCGGGGAGAGAGAATTACATAACCAGACATCCGGAGAAGAAAGACCATTGGGAGACAAAGAAATAGCCCCCATAGGAAAGAAAAGCAGGCATCACCAGAACAGGAAGTAAACGAATTAGAGGCAAACAACCTATCAGAGAAAGAATTCAGAGAAATGATCATAAGGTGGCTGAAAAGGATGGAAGACAAATTCGACAATATGAGTAAGAACCAAGAGGAAATGAAGAAGAAAAAAGTAGAAATGAAAAATGACATCGCTGCTTTAAGAACTCAATAGAAAGCATCAAGTGTAGACTAGCAGAAGCAGAGGACCGCATAAGTGAGCTAGAAAACAAGATGGGAAAAAATACCCAATTACAACAGGTTCTAGAAACAAAAATTAGAAAGCATGAGGAGAGCCTAAGGGAACTTCGGGACAACACAAAACAACATCAGGATAATAGGGGTATCAGAAGGAAAGGAAACTGAGCAAGGAATAGAAAACCTGTTTGAAGAAATAATAACAGAAAACTTCCCTGATATAGGGAAGAGAAAACACACACAAATCCAAGAAGCTCACAGAGTTCCAAGCAAAATGAACACCAAAAGACCGATGCCAAGGCACATTATAATTAAGTTGGCAAACACCAACGACAAAGTAAGAATCTTAAAAGTGGCCAGAGAGAGACAGACTGTTACATACAAAGGAACCCCCATCAGACTAGCAACTGATTTCTCAACAGAAACTCATCAGGCCAGAAGGGAATGGAATGAAATATACAAAGTCATGCAAAGGAAGGGTCTCAATCCAAGAATACTGTACCCAGTAAGGCTATCAGTCAAAATTGAAGGTGAAATCAGCAGCTTCACAGACAAAAAAGGACTAAGGGAGTTTATCACCACAAAACCAGCAATTAAAGAAATGCTAAAGGGTCTCCTGTAAAAAAAAAAAAAAAAGAAAGAAAGAAATAGGAAGCAAAGAAGGAACACAGGGGTATAGAATAAAAATGGCGACAAACAAGTGCCTATCAATAATAACTTTAAATGTAAATGGATTGAATATCCCAATCAAAAGACACAGGGTAACAGATTGGATAAGAAAACAAAACCCATATATCTGCTGTCTACAGGAAACCCACCTCAAAAAAAAGGAAGCATACAGACTGAGAGTAAAGGAATGGAAAAAGGTTTTCCAGGCGAATGGAAATGAAAAAAAAGCTGGGGTAGCAATACTTATATCTGACAAATTAGGTCTCAAAGTGAAGGACATAACAAGAGATAATGAAGGCCACTTCATAATACTAAAGGGAGAAATCCAAAAAGAAGACATAACTTTGGTAAACATATATGCACCCAATACAGGAGCACCAAGATACATTAAAAAACTCCTGGAAGATATCAAAGGAGAGATTGACAGCAATACAATCATAGTAAAAGACTTCAATACCCCACTATCACCATTGGACAAATCCTCAAAACAAAAAATCAGCAAAGAAACATCAACCCTAAATGACTCACTAGACCAGATGGAATTAATTGAGATCTTCAGACCATTTCACCACAAAGCCACAGAATATATATTCTTCTCAAGTGAACATGGGTCATTTTCAAAGATAGGCCATATGTTAGGACATAGGCAAAGTCTCTCCAAATTCAAGAAGATAGAAATCATATCAAGTATCTTCTCAGATCACAGTGGCATAAAACTGGAAATCAACTACAATAAAAACAACCCAAAGAAATCAAACACATGGAGACTAAACAGCATGCTATTAAACCATGACTTGGTTACCAAAGACATCAAGGAAGAAATAAAAAACATCATGGCAACAAATGACAATGAAAACACAACAATCCAAAATTTATGGGACACAGCGAAAGCAGTCGTGAGAGGGAAGTTCATAGCTCTAAAAGCCTACTGCAAAAAACAAGAAACAATGGTAATAAATTACCTAACCCTACAACTCAAAAAGTTAGAGAGAGAGCAACAAGAAAAGCCCAGTGTAAGAAGAAGGAAAGAAATAATAAAGATCAGAGCGGAGATAAACGACATAGAGACCAAAGAAACAATACAAAATATCAACAAAACCAAGAGCTGGTTCTTTGAAAGGATAAACAAGATTGATGAACCTCTAGTCAGGCTCACCAAGAAGCAAAGAGAGAGTACCCAAATAAACAAAATCAGAAATGAAAGAGGTGAAATAACAACAGACCCCAACGAAATACAAAGGATTGTTACAAAATACTACGTACAACTCTATTCCTAAAAACTGGACAACTTGGAGGAAATGGACATATTCCTAGAAAAATACAACCTTCCAAAACTCTATCAGGAAGAATCTAAACAGCTCAACAGTCCAGTAACTATGGAAGCAATTGAAGCAGTCATCAAAAAGCTTCCGGCAAACAAAGCCTGGGGCATGATGGCTTCACAGAAGAGTTTTATCAAACTTTCAAGGAAGAACTAAAACCTATCCTCCTCAGACTATTCCAAAAAATTCAAGAGGAAGGAACACTTCCAGGCTCCTTCTGTGAAGCCAGCATCACCCTAATACCAAAACCAGATAATTACAACACAATGAAAGAGAATTACAGACCAATATCCCTCATGAACATAGATGCCAAAATCCTCAACAAAATCCTAGCAAATCGTCTCCAGCAATACATCAGAAAGATCATACATCATGACGAAGTAGGATTTATCCCAGGAATGCAAGGATGGTACAATATCCTCAAATCAATAAACGTGATACATCACATAAACAAATTGAGAGATAAAAAATCACATAGTCATATGAATAGATGCAGAAAAAGCATTTGACAAAATCCAACACCCTTTCTTGATAAACACTCTCAACAAGTTGGGAATAGAAGGATCATAACTCAACATAATAAAAGCTGTATATGATAAACCCACAGCAAACATCATACTCAATGGGCAAAAACTAAAACCATTTCCGCTAAGAACAGGAACAAGACAGGGATGCCCACTCTCACCACTCCTGTTTGACATAGTACTGGACGTATTAGCTATCGCAATTAGGCAAGAAGAAGAAATAAGAGGCATCCAAATTGGAAAAGAAGAAGTGAAGCTGTCCTTATTTGCAGATGACATGATATTGTACATAAAAAACTCAAAAGATTCCATCAAAAAACTAATAGAATTAATAAATGAATTCGGCAATATAGCGGGATACAAAATTAACGCCAAGAAATCTATGGCATTTCTATATACCAATAGTGAACTTACAGAAAGAGAGACTAAAAAAGCAATCCCATTTACCATTGCACCAAAAAAAAAATAAGATACCTAGGAATAAACTTAATTAAGGAGGTAAAAGACCTATATGCCGAAAACTACAGGACATTGAAAAAAGAGATAGAGGAAGACATAAACAGATGGAAGAACATACCATGTTCATGGATTGGTAGAATCAACATCATTAAAATGTCCATACTACCCAAAGCAATCTACAGATTCAATGCACTCCCCATCAAAATACCAACAGCATATTTCACAGACCTAGAAAGAACTCTCCAAAAATTCATATGGAATAAAAAAGACCCTGAATAGCCACAGCAATCCTGAGAAAGTAGAATAAAGTAGGAGGGATCTCAATGCCAGATTTCAAGCTGTATTACAAAGCCACTGTTCTCAAAATAGCCTGGTACTGTCACAAGAACAGACATATTGATCAATGAAACAGAATAGAGAACCCAGATATCGACCCAAACCACTATGCTCAATTAATATTTGACAAAGGAGGCATGAACATACAATGGAGTCAAGACAGTCTCTTCAATAAATTATGTTGGGAAAATTGGACAGATACACGCAAAAAAATGAAACTAGATCACAAACTTACACCATACACAAAAATAAAAACAAAATGGATACAGGACTTAAACTTAAGACGGGAAACCAAAAAAATACTAGACGAATCCACAGGCAACAAAATCTCAGACATATGCCAAAAGAACTTCTTCACTGACACTGCACCTAGGGCAATGGAAGCTAAAGAGAAAATAAACAAATGGGACTACATCAAAATAAAAAGCTTTTTTTACAGCAAAAGAAACCATCAACAAAACAACAAGAAAGACCACTGCATGGGAGAAGATATTTGCAAATGCTATCACTGATAAAGGTTTAATCTCCAATATCTACAGGCAGCTTATGCAACTTAATAAAAGGAAGATAAATGATCCAATAAAAAAATGGGCAATGGGCCTAAACAGAATATTTTCAAAAGAAGACAGAAGGAAGGCCAAGAGACACATGAAAACATGCTCAAAGTCACTTATTATCTGAGAGATGCAAATCAAAACAACAATGAGGTACCATCTCACACCTGTCAGAATGGCTATCATCAACAAATCAACAAACGACAAGTGCAAAGGAGGATGCGGAGAAAAAGGAACCCTCGTGCACTGCTGGTGGGAATGCAGACTGGTGCAGCCACTGTGGAGAACAGTATGGATTTTTCTCAAAAAACTGAAAATGGAACTCCCATTTGACCCAGTCATCCCACTCCTGGGAATATATCTGAAGAAACTAGAAACAACAATCAGAAAGGATATATGCACCCCTATGTTCATAGCAGCACAATTTACAATAGCTAAGATTTGGAAACAGCCTAGGGGCCCGTCAGCAGATGACTGAATCAGAAAAATGTGGTACATCTACACAATGGAATACTATGCTGCCATAAAAAAGAAGGAATTCTCATCATTTGCAGCAACCTGGATGGAATTGGAGAACATTATGCTAAGTGAAATAAGCCAGTCAATGAAAGAAAAATACCACATGATCTCACTCATTTATGGATAATAAAGAATATTATAAACTGATGAACAAAAAGATAGATACAGAGACAGTAAAGCATCAAACAGACTTTCAAATTACAGGGGGAAAGTTAGGGAGAGGTGGTGGAGAAAGGAAATCAAATGAAGGACTTGTATGCATGCATATAAGCATAAACAATGGACGCAAAACACTGGGGGGTGAGGGCATGTATGGGTGTGGGGTAGGGGGGCAATGGTAAGATATGTACATATATAATACCTCAATATTAAATGTAAAAAAAAAAAAGAGAGAGAGAACCCAAATAGCTTGAGAAGGGAGCTACAGTAGATTAACAAGCCCAGGACAACTGAGAGATTACACCAGTGGCACCATCCCCAAAAGAACCTGGGCAGCAAAGCAATTGGATCTACAATTAAAACATTACAGGAAAACATGGGAAGACAAAAAAGCAATCCCCAAAGGAAAGGGAAAGAGGAATCTCCAGAAAGGGAGTTAAATGAATCCGAGGCTAGCAGCTTATCAGAGATAGAATTCAGAGTAATGGTTATAAGGATGTTTAAATGGCTGGAGAACAAATGCACACAACTCAATGAGACCTATAAGGAGCTGAATGAGAATGTCACCAACATAAAAAGAAACCAAGAGGAACTGAAGAATGACATAACTTCAATAAAAAACACAATGGAAGGCTTAAAAAGCAGACTGGAAGAGGCTGAGGACTGCATCAGCGAAGTAGAAGACAAGGTAGAAAAAAACACACAAACACAGTGGCTACTGGAAAGAAGACTTAAAAAGCAAGAGGAGAGCCTAAGGGAGCTTAGGGACAACACAAAACGAAATAACATTCGCTTAATAGGTATACCAGAAAGAGAGGAAGAGAAGCAAGGAATAGAAAACCTGTTTGAAGAAATAATGACAGAAAACTTCCCTGTTATCGGCAAGAAAAAAGCTAACCAAGTCCAAGAAGTACAAAGAGTCCCAAACAAGTTGAATCCCAAAAGACAGACACCAAAAGACATCATAATTAAATTGACGAACACCAACAACAAAACAAGAATCTTAAAGGCTGCCAGAGAGAGACAGAAAGTTACCTACAAGGAGTCTCCTATCAGAATATCAACTGATTTCTCAACAGAAACACACCAGGCCAGAAGGGATAGGAATGAAATATACAAAGTGATGCAAAGCAAGGGTCTGAATCCAAGAATACTATACCAGCAAGGCTATCATTCAAAATTAAAGGTGGAATCGGGAGCTTCACAGGCAAAAAAGGGCTAAGAGAGCTCATCACTACCAAGAAAGAAATGCAAGAAATGCTAAAGGGACTGCTGTAAAAAGAAGAAAGTGAAGGCAAAAAGAAACAAAAACACTAAGGAAAAATATGACAACAAACAGGTACTTATCAATAATAACATTGAACGTAAATAGATTAAATGCACCAATCAAAAGTTATAGAGTAGCTGAATGGATAAGAAAAATGACCCATATATTTGCTGCCTACAAGAGATCCACCTTAGAGCAAAGGATTCACACAGACTGAGAGTGGAGGGATGAAAAAACATTTTTCAGGCAAATGGAAATGAGAAAAAAGCTGGGGTTGTGATACTTATATTAGACTAGAGGCCTGGTGCACAAAATTTGTGCACCTGGGTGGGGGAATCCCTCAGCCCGGCCAGCGCCCTCTCGCAGTCCGGAAGTCCTAGGGGGATGTCTGACTGCCGGTTTAGACCCTCTACATAGGGAGCAGGCCTAAGCTGCCAAGTCAGACATCCTTAGCCCTGCCACGGAGGTGGGAGAGGCTTCTGCACTGACCACCAGGGGGCAGCTCCTGTGTTGAGCGTCTGCCCCCTGGTGTTCAGTGTGCGTCATAGCGACCGGTTGTTCTGCCGTTTGGTCGATTTGCATATTAGTCTTTTATTATGTAGGATAAAATAGACCTCAAAGTTAAGGCCATAATAAGAGATAAGGAAGGCCACTACATAATACTAAAGGGAGCCATTCAGCAAGAAGATATAACCCTGGTAAACATATATTCACCCAATTCAGGAGCACCCAAATACATAAAAAATCTCCTGAAAGATATCAAGGGAGAGATCGACATCAATACAATCATCGTAGGGGACTTCAATACACGACTGACATCAATGGATAAATCCTCTGGACAAAAAATCAGCAAAGAAACAGGAATTCTAAATGACCTACTAGATCAGATAGACCTAATTGACATCTTCAGAGTATTTCACCCCAAAGCCATGGAATATATATTCTTCTCAAGTGCACATGGGATATTCTCAAAAATTGACCACATATTGGGTAACAAGCAAATTCTTCCCAAATTCAAAAAGATTTAAATCATATCAAGCATTTTCTCAGACCACAATGGCATAATATTAGAAATAAACTACAATAAAAACATTCCAAAAAATTCAAACCTTGGAAAATGAATAGCATGCTACTAAACAATGATTGAGTTATCAGTGAGATCAAAGAAGAAATTAAAAACAACCTGGAGACTAATGACAATAAAAACACAACATTGCAAATCCTATGGGACACAATGAAAGCAGTCCTGAGAGGCAAGTGTATAGCTCTACAGGCTTACCTCAAAAAACAAGAAAAAATGGTAACAGATCATCTAACTCAACAACTCAAAGAATTAATAAAGGGAGCAACAAGAAAAGCCCACAGTGAGCAGAAGAAAGGAAATAATAAAGATCAGAGCAGAAATGAATGACATAGAGACCAAAAATACAATACACAAGATCAACAAAAACAAGAGGTGGTTCTTTGAAAGGATAAACATGATTGATGAACCTCTAGCCAGGCTCATCAAGAAGCAAAGAGAAAGGACCCAAATAAACAAAATCATAAATCAAAGAGGTGAAATAACAACAGACCCCACAGAAATACAAAGGATTGTCAAAAAATACTATGAACAACTCTATTCCAACAAACTAGACAACCTGGAGGAAATGGACACATTCCTAGAAAAACACAACCTTCTAAAACTTACTCAGGAAGAGATTAAAAATCTCAATAGCCTGATAACTATGGAAGAAATTGAAGTAGTCATCAAAAAGCTTCCAGCATCGAAAGCCCAGGGCCAGATGGTTTTACAGGGGAGTTTTACCAAACATTTAAGAAACAGCTAAAACCTATCCTCCTCAGACTATTCCAGTAAATTCAAGAAGAAGGAACACTTCCAAGCTCCTTCTATGAAGCCAGCATCACCCAAATACCAAAACCAGATAAAGATAACACAATGAAAGAGAATTACAGGCCAATATCCCTCATGAACATAGATGCCAAAATCCTCAACAAAATTCTAGCAAATCGGCCAAAACTGGTTTGGCTGAGTGGATAGAGCGTCGGCCTGCGGACTCAAGGGTCCCGGGTTCGATTCTGGTCAAGGGCATGTACCTTGGTTGCGGGCACATCCCCAGTAGGGGGTGTGCAAGAGGCAGCTGATCATTGTTTCTATCTCATGGATGTTTCTGACTCTCTATCCCTCTCTCTTCCTCTCTGTAAAAAAATCAATAAAATATAAAAAAAAAATTCTAGCAAATCGGATCCAGCAGTACATCAGAAATATCATACACCACGACCAAGTAGGATTTATCCCTGGGATGCAAGGATGGTACAATATTCGCAAATCAATAAACTTGATACATCACATAAACAAATTGAGAGATAAAAACCATATAGTCATATCAATTAATGCAGAAAAAGCATTTGACAAAATCCAACATCATTTCTTGATAAAAACTATCAGCAAGATGGGAATAGAAGAATCATACCTCAACATAATAAAAGCCACATATGACAAACCCACAGACAACATCATACTCAATGGGGAAAAACTAAAACCATTTCCCCTAAGAACAGGAACAAGACAGGGATCCCCACTCCTGTTGAACGTAGTGTTGGAAATACTAGCCATTGCAATCAGACAAGAAGAAGAAATGAAAGGCATCCAAATTGGAAAAGAAGAAGTAAAACTGTTCTTATTTGCAGATGACATGATACTGTACTTAGAAAACCCTAAAGACCCATTCAAAAAATTATTAGACTTAATAAATAAATTCGGCAGAGTATCAGGATACAAAATAAATGCTAAGAAATCTATGGTATTTTTATACACCAATGGTGAACTTACATTAAGAGAGATTTAAAAAGCAATCCCATTTACCATCATACCAAAAAAATTAAGATACCTAGGAATAAACTTAATTAAGGAGGTAAAAGACCTATATGCGGAAAACTACAGGACACTGAAAAAAGAGATAGAGGAAGACATAAACAGATGGAAGAACATACCATGTTCATGGATTGGTGGAATCAACATCATCAAAATGTCCATACTACACAAAGCAATCTATAATTTCAATGCACTTCCCATTAAAATACCAACGGCATACTTCACAGACCCAGAATGAACTTTCTATAAATTCATCTGGAATAAAAAAAGACCTGAATAGCTACAGCAATCCTGAGAAAGAAGAACAAAATAGGAGGGATCTCAATACCATATTTCAAGCTATATTAGAAAGCCGCTGTTCTCAAAACTGCCTGGTATGGGCACAAGAACAGACATATAGATCAATGGAATAGAATAGAGAACCCAGAAATAAATCCAAATCACTATGCTCAATTAATATTTGACAAAGGAGGCATGAACATACAATGGAGTCAAGACAATCTCTTCAATAAATGGTGTTGGGAAAATTGGACAAATACATGCAAAAAAGTGAAACTAGACCACCAACTTACACCCTACACAAAAATAGACTCAAAATGGATCAAGGACTTAAACATAAGACAGGAAACCATAAAAGTACTAGAGAAATCTACAGGCAGAAAAATCTGACATATGCCAAAAGAACTTCTTCGCTGATACTGTTCCTAGGGCAATGGAAGCTAAAGAGAAAATAAACAAATGGGATTACATCAAAATAAAAAGCTTTTGTACAGCAACGAAATCCATCAATAAAACAACAAGAAAGCCCACTGCATGGGAGAACATATTTGCCAATGATGTCAACGATAAGGGTTTAATCTCCAACATTTACAGGGAACTCATGCAACTTAACAAAAAGAAGATAAACAACCCAATCAAAAAATGGGCAACTGATCGAAATAGACACTTTTCGAAAGAAGACAGAAGGAAGGCCAACAGACATATGAAAACCTGCTCTAAATCACTAATAATTAGAGAGATGCAAATCAAAACAACAATGAGGTACCATCTCACACCTGTCAGAATGGCCATTATCAACAAGTCAACCAATGACAAATGCTGGGGAGGATGTGGAGAAAAAGGAACCCTTGTGCACTGCTGGTGGGAATGCAGACTGGTGCAGCCACTGTGGAGAACATTATAGAGTTTCCTTAAAAAACTAAAAATAGAACTCCCATTTGACGCAGTGATCCCACTTCTAGGAATATATCCTAAGAAACTGGAAACATTGATCAGAAAGGATATATGCACCCCTATGTTCATAGCAGCAAAATTCACCATAGCTAAGATTTGGAAACAGCCTAAGTCCCCATCAGCATATTTGTGGATTAAAAAACTGTGGTACATCTACACAGTGGAATACTATGCAGTGGTAAAAAAGAAGGAGCTCTTACCATTTGCAACAATATGGATGGAGAAGTAGAACATTATGCTTAGTGAAATAAGCCAGGCAGAGAAAGATAAATATCACATGATCTCACTCATTTGTGGAATATAATGAACAACATAAACTGATGGGGGGAAAAATAGATCCAGAAACAGAGAAACATCAATCAGAACATCAAACCTCAGGGAATAAATTGTGAGGTAACCAGAAACCCAGGAATGCCTGAGAACACCTTTCTAGCCATGCTAGCAATCATCAGATATATGGTAATTTTTTTTTTTTTACTTTATACTTCATAGACTTTTCTATTTTTTAAATTATTTTTTAAATTTCTTTATTGATTAAGGTGTCACATATTTGTCCTCATCCCCCCATTCCCATCCCACACCCCTCCCCACGGATGCCCCAAACCCCTGTTGATCTTAACCATTGGTTAGGCTCCTATGTATGCACACAAGTCCTTTGCTTGATCTCTCCCCCCTCCACCCACCCTCCCCGACCCTCCCTCTGAGGCCCGACAGTCCGATCGATGCCTCCTTCTTTCTGGTTCTGTTATTGTTCATCAGTATATGTTGTTCATCATTTCCCCTAGATTAGCGCGATCATGTGACACTAGAGATATACTTATAAGAACTGTATGTGAGACGAGCAATAATAGTTATGCTGACAGGCAAACGAATCAGTCTGTAGTGAGTTTCTTTCTGGATCAACAGTTCTTTTGAGACCCAATATCAATGTCCACCAGTTCCTTATATGTACATGTCAGCACTGACCCCTCATCTCTGGATGGTGGACAAATGGTGGTAATGCAGTTTCGACTCCCTCTGTTTTGGTCTCGGCCAGACCCAGGGGCACGGCCTCACCCAGACTCAGGGGCGCGTGGCCTCACCCGGACCCAGAACCCAGCCTCACCCGGATCCAGGGGCACACAGCCTCACCTGGACCCGGGATACATCTTCACCTGGACCCAGGGGCGCATGGCCTCACCGGGACCCATGGGCATGCGGCCTCAACCGGACTTGGGACCCAGCCTCACCCGGATCCAGGGGCACACGGCCTCACCTGGACACGGGATCCAGCTTCACCCGGACCCAGGGGCACGTGGTCTCACCCAGACCCAGGGGCGCGTGGCCTCTCCCAGACCCAGGGGCGCGTGGCCTCACCTGGTCCTGGTACCCAGCCTCACCCGGATCCAGGGGCACACAGCCTCACCTGGACCCGGGATCTAGCTTCACCCGGACCCAGGGGTGCGTGGCCTCACCCGGACCCAGGGGCATATGGCCTCACCCAGACCCAGGGGCGCGCGGCGTCACCCAGACCCAGGATCCAGCTTCACCTGGACCCAGGGGCGCGCAGCCTCACTCGGGCCCGGGACCCAGCTTCACCTGGACCCAGGGGCATGTGGCCTCACCCAGACCCAGGGGCACATGGCCTCTCCCTGACCCAGGGGTGTGGCCTCACCTGGACCCAGGGGTGCGACCTCACCCGGGCCCGGGACCTAGCCTCACCCAGACCCAGGGGCACGTGGCCTCTCCCAGACCCAGGAGCGCATGGCCTCACCCGGACCCAGGGGCACGTGGCCTCTCCCGGACCCAGGGGCGCGTGGCCTCACCCAGACCCAGGTGCGCGCTGCCTCACCCGGATCCGGGACCCAGCCTCACCCAGATCCAGGGGCACAAGGCCTCACCTGGACCCGGGATACAGCTTCACCCAGACCCAGGGGTGTGTGGCCTCTCCCAGACCCAGGGTTGCGTGGCCTCACCTGGATCCAGGGGCGCACGGCCCTACCCAGACCCAGTTCCCAGCCTCACCCAGACCCAGGGGCACGCGGCCTCACCTGGACCCGGGACCCAGCGGGGCTTCATCTTCTTGATCCCAATTCCTGTTGGTCAATTCCCTCTCAGCAATTCCTTCGGCCATTTTCTCAGAGCTCCAGGGCGGCTGCCACAGAACTCATTGGGTGGCGGGCTCGGTGAAGCTCCAGTGTGCCCGGTGCGTGGTGGCGGGCTGGTCCGGGGTCGCTGCGTTGGCCCTTGAGTCTGCAGCGGTGGCCGGTCGCCGAGCGTGCGCACCTGGCCGCTTCCGGGGCATTGAGATTCTTGAAGGACTTGGAGGTCAGCAAGCGCGGAGACTCCCACCCCATGTCTCCCAGGGGCTTGTCTGTCCATGCTCGGCAGCGAGTTGAGCCGTCCCCTCAGCCAGAGACCGCCAGGGGAACTGCACAGAGCACGTTCCAGGCCGCCATTGTGTCGCCTGAGCCGTAGTTCTTAAAGTGTGGACTTTGGGTCACCTGCATCAGCATCATCCCGCGTACCCCTCTCTTTTATTCTAGTTGTAGAGCATCTGCTCAGCCAGCCCTCCGGTGGTTCTGGATGATGTCTGCTCTGCTCTCCCGTCGTAGTCTCAAAATTGTTATGGTAGGCAACAATCAGGCTTCTGCCCAATGCCTCCATCTTGGTCCTCCTTTGTGTAGTTAAGTCTCGATTGTTGTTGGTGTCACTGGGAGGAATTGTCCTCCAGGCCAATTGGCCGTGAGGACCCTCTGTGTCTATAAAGGAAGAGTTGCTGTGCAGGAGACACATTTATGGGCTGGGTCTTGTTGCAGCAAGGCTTTGGCGCTCACTGAGTCTGCCTCTTGAATGTATCCCTTATGCAAGTGGTTGAAATCTGGTGTCATCTCACACCAACCACTAGATGCCCTCGTTTCTGGGTCTCCAATGGAGTGTAGGTCAGCTACTGCCTGAGGCCACTCAGCAGGAGTTAAAGAAAAACTGCAGTTTCCTCCTCCTGTCTGAGTGGCCCTGGAGCAGTCCGACTAGAACCGCAGTTCATCTGGTCAAGCTCCCACAGGGCAGGCCACCCACATGCAAAAGCTGCTGCTTGGAGCCGGGTGGGCCTGCAAAGCATGCGGGGCGGGTCTGCAAAACGTGCAGGGCGGGTCCCAGGGCGGGGTGGGTCTCAGGGCGGGGCGGGGTCTCAGGGTGCCACCAGGCCATGGCGTGGTTAACCACAATGGCTGAAAGTCTGCTTTTTCTGCTTTCCACGTTTTTAAGCCCCCTCGTCCCGCACTCCAGTGCAGCAAACACTGATTGCTGGGCGCACTTCTGCAAGGAAGTTACTCCCACTCTCTGACACGAAGGCCGAGAGTCCAGCCTCTCTCCGCAGGCGTCTGGGTCTCCCGCGCGTGCCCAGAAGCTGGATTTCAGGGTGATGGGGAGCTAATCTCCCCTAAGGTTGGAAAAAAAGCCGCACGTCCCTTCCCCCACCACCAGCCCGACCCACGTGCCTCCGCACCTCATCCCCTCCGAGTTTGCTCTTTCCTCTTCCATCTTAGCTGTAAATCCACCATTCAGCCAGCTCTCCTGTGGTTCTGGGTGGCAGACGCTCTGTCCTCCAGTTGTATTTTTGAAATTGCTGTGCGCGGCACAGTTCATTTGTTTAACTTTGCCACCTTCTTGGTTCTCCTCTCTCAAAATGGCTAAAGGACTTGAATGTAAGACGGGAAATCATAAAAATCCTCCAAGTCAGTGTCGGCGGCCACCGCGGCCCCGAGGATCTCACTGGGCAGCTCGGCCAGGTCGGTGATGCGGATGGGCCCGTCCTGCAGAAAGATGGCCTCTTCCTTCACCGAGAGCCACTACGCCGAGTCTGTGTCCGCCTCCACAGCAGCTGCCGTGGCCGCCGATGACCCCATGTCCCCGGCTGAGGTGCTGACTGAGAGGAGCAGCCGCCTGGCCTGGGGAGATGCGAGCAGGAGTCACCGCGCTCACCAGTCCATCTTTTAGTTGTATTTCCCAAACTGCCATGCGAGGAAACTGATCAGCTGTTCAACTCCGCTGCCATCTTGGCTCTCCTAGGGAGTAACACTTTTAATGGCATTTCCCTTAATTTGGAATATTCTGTGTAAACTGAAGCAAGTTCATTGACATCTCTGATTCTACTCTTATTCTTTATTGGGCCCTGAAGAACTGGGTGAAGCCCCGATGCCTATAAGGAACTCCTATTCAATGACTCCTCTTAGCTGAGGCTGGGCAGCTGAAGGCCCTGGGGTCTAAACTACAGGGTTTATCTGATATACGGTAATTTTACCTGGGACAAGAGGGTAAGTATTTTTGACTTATGCTCACAAACCTTTATGGGTAAGACCCCTTACAAGGGCTGACCCCCTGACTAATGTACTTACCAATAATACCAAACATCTTGGTCATCGAGGAGGTCCATGGGTGGGGAAAGAAAGTATAAATACACAGGGGTTTCCACCCAGCTTCCCTTTTGTATGACACAAAATCAAAACAATGCCCCTTTGTGTGTACAATTAAAGAGAGGTTTCTGGCTTGTGTGGACACCTAAGAAAGGGTGTCACTACAAACACTACGTGCCCCCAGTAGAGGTGCAAAAAATGTAACAAAGACCTTGTCTATACAAAAAGAAATGGACAGCCAGTTTGAAAGGGAATTGCCATGGCCTAGAGCAAAGAATATCCTTACATAATATTATTCTATACTGTCATTAAAATTTTTCCCAGATTTGGATCACCCACAGTACTTATAATAGTTCCTTGCACGCTTGGAGATGAAAAAAAATCATCTGTTTGGTGCTTGGAGACAAACATAACACATCTCTTGGTATTTTAGAATTACAACAGCATAATATACAATTATCCCAAGCAAACTTACAAACTAATTCTTTGAATGTCTGGCAGCAATTTAAAAAGGACATGTAAGGATTTAATCCTTTTCATTGTGTACAGGGCCTTCTGGTAAGGCACCTGAGCATTCTATATTGGTCCCTCTTGCGCTTTAGGCTAAGAGGGACCCTCTTCTAACAATTCAATTGCTCACAGCTGTTGCATTGAGCTCTCCATTCATGTCGAGGTTGAAGTCTAGTGATGACTGGTGCCATGGATCTGTCTCTCACCCAGTGGGGTGAACTGAGCCCTCCCTTGAGAAGAAACCCGGGTTTCCCAAGATATGTGATCAGTGCTGGGGCCCCGCTAGCAGGCAAAGGGATCCCAAGGCAGGTGCTGGGCATGGAGGCCATGGAGGCATAGGCTACCAAGGAGACAAAAATGAACCTCACATCACCCTGCTTGGCCCTGGAGGATGGCTGGGTATCCAGAGATGGGTAAGATTCCTCAAGAAAGGAATAACCTAGGACAGGCACAGTTGCAGAGGGGCCATCAGGAGAGAATTTGGGCATTAACAAAGGGGGGGGGCACAGTCCCTCAACTCCCCAATATTGCAGGGGCCTGAATGATAGCCCCTTCTGAGGGAGTTCTCCTGCCCCCATGGCTGCTTCGTGCTTCCCATGTCCAGCTCAGATCAAGACCCAGGTGACCGGAAGAGACTTGGCCGACAGCAGCTGCCCTCTCACTCCAACAGGAAATGTTTGAGTTGTCTTGAACCCATGGTGTGGGGAAGTGGGTTTATGATATCTAAATCCAGCCTACCACCAGGAATGCTCAGGACCTACTCAAGAAGACAAATAATCCTTTCCACTAATATTTACAGGGTAACATAAGATTGTTGTTAGAGTAATAAATTTGACAGTAAAATAGTAGTCAAGTTTTCAGGCAAATTTACACTGGCTAATTGAAACAAGCAAATATTCTAGAAAAATTAATTGTACTGGACAAGTGTTCCTAAAGTGTTAACTAAAATTTTTATTGGTAGTTCATCTCATGATAAAATTGTGCAACATGTAATGAACCTAAAACAGTAATATTATAGCGCAAAAAATTAAAATTTAAAAGCCATCAAGACTACATTATAAAAATTTCAAAAGCCTCCTAACATTTAAATAAAAAAAGGGGGGGTAGTAGAAGAATATCATGTAAGGAAAAATATCCTGTAAGTAAATTACATCTAGAAAATGAATACTTTAGAAAATTAATTGTAAGGCTAAAAGCAAGACACCCATGAAAAACACACAAGGTGTCAAAACAAGCCAGTAGAAAATCATTTGGGCAAAAAATGAAAAGGATCCCAAGTCAAATTTATAAAGATATTTCTTTATTAACTTTTGGTCGAGAATATGTTTATATATTTTCAGAAAACAACTCCAAGACCATGTGGATTTCAGCAACAGAGAGGTATCAAAAGGACTACTCCAGCCATGAAGACAGAAGAGAAGCAGTCCAGAGATGGAAGACGCTGACGTCGCCTTGCCGAACTAGCAGTTAGCAGCTATGCGTCACTGTAGGTTTCCCAGGACCAAACCAGAGAGAGTCGGACCTGCATTACCACCATTTGTCCACCATCCAGAACTGTAATGTCAGTGCTGACATGTACACCTAAGGAACTGTTGGACATTGAAATTGGGTCTCAAAAGAACTGTTGGCCCAGAAAGAAACTCACTACAGACTGATTCATTTGCCTGTAAGCATAACTATTATTGCTTGTCTCATTTTTGGTTTTTATACGTGCATTTCTAATAGCACATGATCTAACTCATCTAGGGGAAACAATGAACAACATAGACTGATGAACAAGAACAGACTCAGAAACAAGGAGGCATGGATCAGACTGTCGGGCCTCAGAGGGAGGGTAGGAGAGGGTGAGGGTAAAGGGGAGAGATTAACCAAAGGACTTGTATGAGTGCATATGATCCTAACCAGTGGTTAAGGACAACAGGGGGTGGGGCCATGTGTGGGGAGGGGTGTGGGATGGGAATGGGGGAGTGAGGACAAATATATGATACCTTAATCAATGAAGAAATTTGAAAAAAAGAAAAAACTCCTGGAGGATATCAAGGGAGAGATTGACATAGTAGGATACTTTAATACCCTACTATCACCCTTGGACAAATTCACTAAACAAAAAATCAGCAAAGAAACATCAATCCTAAATGACTCACTAGACCAGATGGAATTAATTGACATCTTCAGAACATTTCACCCCAAAGTCACGGAATATACATTCCTCTCAAGTGCACATGGGTCATTTTCAAAGATAGACCATATGCTGGGACATAGGCAAAATCTTTTCAAATTCAAGAAGATAGAAATTTTATAAAGCATTTTCTCAGATCACAGTGACATAAAACTGGAAATCAACTACAATAAAACAATAAAAAAAATCAAACACATGGAGACTAAACAGCATGCTATTAAACAATGACTGCGTTACCAGAGAGATCAAGAAATAAATAAAAAACATCATGGCAACAAATGACACTGAAAGCCCAACAATCCAAAATCTACGGGACACAGCAAAAGCAGTCTTGAGAAGAAAGTTCATAGCTCTACAAGCCTACTGCAAAAAACAAGAAACAATGGTAATAAATTACCTAACCCTACAACTCAAAGAGTTAGAAAGAGAGCAACAAGAAAAACCCATTGTAAGCAGAAGGAAGGAAACAGTAAAGATCAGAGTAGAGATAAATGACATAGAGACCAAAGAAACAATACAAAAGATGAACAAAACCTAGAGCTGGATCTTTGAAAGGATAAACAAGATTGATGGCCAAAACCGGTTTGGCTCGGTGGATAGAGCATCGGCTTGCAGACTCAAGGGTCCCAGGTTCGATTCCGGTCAAGGGCATGTACCTTGGTTGCGGGCACATCCCCAGTAGGGGGTGTGCAAGAGGCAGCTGATCGATGTTTCTCTCTCATTGATGTTTCTAACTCTCTATCCCTCTCTCTTCCTCTCTGTAAAAAATCAATAAAATATATTAAAAAAAAAAGATTGATGAACCTCTAGCCAGACTCACCAAGAAGCAAAGAGAGAGGACCCAAATAAACAAAATCAGAAATCAAAGAGGTGAAATAACAACAGACCCTGCCAAAATACAAAGGATTGTTAAAAAATACTACGAACAACTCTATTCCAACAAACTAGAAAACCTGGAGGAAATGGACATATTCCTAGGAAAATATAACCTTCCAAAATTCAATCAGGAAGAATCTAAACAGCTCAACAGGCCAGTAACTATGGAAGCAATTGAAGCAGTCATCAAAAAGCTTCTGGTAAACAAAAGCCCGAGGCCAGATGGCTTCACTGGGGAGTTTTACCAAACATTCAAGGAAGAACTAAAACCTATCATCTTCAGTCTATTCCAAAAAAAATTGAAGAGGAAGGAACACTTCCAAGCTAATTCTATGAAGCCAGCATCACCCTAATACCAAAACCAGATAAAGACTACACTGAAAGAGAATTGCAGACCAATATCCCTCATGAACATAGATGCCAAAATCCTCAACAAAATTATAGCAAATCGGATCCAGCAGTATATCAGAAAGATCATACACCATGACCAAGTAGGATTTATCCCAGGAATGCAAGGATATTACAATATCTGCAAATCAATAAACGTGATACATCACATAAACAAATTGAGAGATAAAAATCACATAGTCATATCAATTGATGCAGAAAAAGCATTTGACAAAATCTAACACCCTTTCTTGATACAAACTCTCAAAAAGGTGGGAATACAAGGATCATACCTCAACATAATAAAAGCCAAATAAGAAAAAAACCCAGCTAACATCATACTCAATGGGCAAAAACTAAAACTACTTCCCCTAAAAACAGGAACAAGACAGGGATGCCCACACTCAACATTCCTGTTTGAGATACTACTGGAAGTATTAGCTATTGCAATTATACAAGAAGAAGCAATAAAAGGCATCTAAATTGGAAAAGAAGAAGTAAAGCTGTCCTTATTTGCAGATGACATGATATGTTACATAAAAAAACCCAAACGTCTCCATCAAAAAACTAATAGACTTAATAAATGAATTCAGCCATGTAGCAGGATACAAAATTAATGCCAATAAATTTATGGCATTTCTATACACCAATAGTGAACTTACAGAAAGAGAGACTAAAAAAGCAATCCCATTTACCATTTCACCCAAAAAATTAAGATACCTAGGAATAAACCTAACTAAGGAGGGAAAAGACCAATACTAGAAAAATTACAGGACACTGAAAAATAGATAGAGGAAGACATAAACAGATGGAAGAACATACCATGTTCATGGATTGGTAGCAACAACATCATTAAAATGTCCATACTACCCAAAAGAATCTATAGATTCAATGCACTTCCCATTAAAATACCAACTGCATATTTCACAGACCTAGAAAGAACTCTCAAATAATTCATATGGAATTAAAAAAAAGACCCCGACAAGGAAGGAACAACCTAAGACAGGCACAGTTGCAGAGGGCCATCAGGAGAGAATTTGGGGATCAACAGAGGTGGGGCACAGACCCTCACACCCCAAGTTGGCAGGGGCCTGAACCCTAGCCCCTTCTGAGGGAGGTCTCCTGCCCCCATGGCTGCTTCATGCTTCCCATGCCCAACTCAGATCAGGACCTAGGTGACCTACAGAGACTTGGCCAACAGCAGCTGCCCTCTCACTCCAACAAGAATTGTTTGAGTTGTCTTATACCCATGGTGGGGGGAAGTGGATTTACGATATCTAAATCCAGCCTACCACCAGGAATGTTCAGGACCTACTCAAGAAGGCAAATAATCCCTTCCACTAATGTTTACAGGGTAAAATAAGATTGTTGTTAGAGTAATAAATTTGACAGTAAAATAGTAGTCAAGTTTTCAGGCAAATTTAAATTGACTAGTTGAAACAAGCGAATATGCTAGAAAAATTAATTGTACTGGACAAAAAGGTGTTTCTAAAGTGTTAACTAAAATTTTTATTGGTACTTCATCTCATGATAAAATTGTACACCATGTAATGAACCTAAAACTGTAATATTATTGTGCAAAAAATTAAAATTTAAAAGCCATCAAGACTACATTATAAAATTTTCAAAAGCCTCCTAACATTTAAATCAAAAAAGGAGGGGATAGTAGAAGAATATCATGTAAGGAAAAATATCCTATAAGTAAATTACATCTAGAAAATTAATACTTTAGAAAATTAATTGTAAGGCTAAAAGCAAGACACCCATGAAAAACACACAAGGTGTCAAAACAAGCCAGAGGAAAATTATTTGGGCAAAAAATGTAATAGGATCCCCAGTCAAATTTATAGAAAATATTCCTTTATTAACTTTTGGTCGAGAATATGTTTGTATACTTTCAGAAAACAACTCTGAGACCATGTGGATTCCAGCAATAGAGAGGAATATACAGGACTACTCCAGCCATGAAGACAGAAGAGAAGCACTCCATAGATGGAAGACGCTGACGTGGCCTTCCCATACTAGCAGGTAGCAGCTGTGCATCACTGCAGGTTGCCCAACACCAAACCAGAGAGAGTCAGACCTGCCTTACCACCATTTGTCCACCATCCAGAACTGTAATGTCAGTGCTGACATGTAGACATAAGGAACTGTTGGACATTGAAATTGGGTCTCAAAAGAACTGTTGGCCCAGAAAGAAACTCACTACAGACTGTTTCATTTTCCTGTCACCATAACCATTATTGCTTGTCTCATTTTCTGTTCTTATAAGTGTATTTCTAATAGCACATGATCTCACTCATCTAGGGGAAATAATGAACAACATAGACTGATGAACAAGAACAGACCCAGAAACAAGGAGGTATGGATCAGACTGTCGGGCCTCAGAGGGAGGGTAGGGAAAGGTGGGGGTAAAGGGGAGAGATCAACCAAAGGACTTGTGTGTAAGCATATGAGCCTAACCAGGGGTTAAGGGCAACAGGTGTGTGGGGGCATATGTGGGGAGGGGTGTGGGATGGGGATGGGGGGATGAGGACAAATATGTGATACCTTAATCAATAAAGAAATTTAAAAAAAGACCCCAAATAGCCACAGAAATCCGTAGAAAGAAGAATAAAGTAGGAGGGATCTCAATGCCAGATTTCAAGCTGTATTACAAAGCCACTGTTCTCAAAACAGGCACAAGAACAGACATATAAACCAATGGAATAGACTAGTGAATCCAGATATCGACCCAAACCACTATGGTCATTTAATATTTAACAAAGGAGGCATGAACATACACTGGAGTCAAGACAGACTCTTCAATAAATGGTGTTGGGAAAATTGGACAGATACATGCAAAAAAAAATGAAACTGGACCACCAACTTAGACCACACACAAAGATAAACTCAAAATGGATACAGGACTTAAACATAAGACGGGAAACCATAAAAATACTAGAGGTATCCACATGCAGGAAAATCTTGGGCATATGCCGAAGAAACTTCTTCACTGATACTGCTCCTAGTGCAATGGAAGCTAAAGAGAAAATAAACAAATGGGACTACATCAAAATAAAAAGCTTTTCACAGCAAAAGAAACCATCAACAAAACAACAAGAAAGTCCACTCTATGGGAGAACATATTTTCAAATGTTATCACTGATAAAGGTTTAATCTCCAACATCTTCAGGCAACTTATACAACTTAATAAAAGGAAGATAAATGATCCAATAAAAAATGGGCAACGGACCTAAATTGAATCTTCTCGATAGAAGACAGAAGGAAGACCAAGAGACACATGAAAACATGCTCAAAGTCACTAATTATCCGAGAGATGCTAATCAAAATGACAATGCGGTACGGTCTCACACCTGTCCAAATAGCTATTATCAACAAATAAACAAATGACAAGTGTTGGCGAGGATGGGGAGATAAAGGAACCCTCATGCACTGCTGGTGGGAATGCAGACTGGTTCATCCACTGTGGAGAACAGTATGGAGTTTCCTCAAAAAACTAAAAATGGAACTCCCATTTGACCCAGTAATCCCACTCCTAGGAATATATCCTAAGAAACTAGAAACACCATTCAGAAAGGATATATGCACCCCTATGTTCATAGCAGCACAATTTACAATAGTTAAGATTTGGAAACAGCCTAGGTGTCCATCAGCAGATGACTGGATCAGAAAACTGTGGTACATCTACACAATGGAATACTATGCTGCCATAAAAAAGAAGGAATTCTTACCATTTGCAGCAACTTGGATGGAACTGGAGAGCATTATGCTAAGTGAAATGAGCCAGTCAATGAAAGAATAATTCCACATGATCTCACTCATTTGTGGATAATAAAGAACATTATAAACTGATGAACAAAAAGATAGTTTCAGAGGCAGTAAAGCATCAAACAGACTGTCAAATTACAGCGGGAAGGTTAGGGAGAAATGTGCGGGAGATAAGCGATTAACTGAAGGACTTGTATGCATGCATATAAGCATAACCAATGGACGTAAAACACTGGGGGGTGAGGGCATGTATGGGAGTGGGGTGGGGGGGCATTGGTAAGATATGTACACACATAATACCATAATAAAAATGGAAAAAAATAAAATAAAAAAAGAAAGAAAATTTCCCTGATTTGGGGAAGAAAAATGTCACACAAGCATAGTCACAAACAAGTTGAGCCCAGAAAGACCCACACCAAGACACATGGTAATCACAATGGCAAACATTAATGACAAAGAGAATCTAAAAGGCTGCAAGAGAGATAAAGAGTTACCTACAAGTTATGTCCCATTAGACTATCAACTGCTTTCTCAACAGAAAACATCTGGCCAGAAGGGAATGGAATGAAGTATACAAAGTGATGCAAAGCAAGTCACTGAATCCAAAAATACTCTATTCAGCAATGCTAGCATTCAAAATTAAAGCGGAAATCAGGACCTTTCAGTTGCAAAAACAAAACAAAACAAGCAAGCAAACAAAAAACAAATAACACCAAGTGCATTTATGATCACCAATCCAGCAATACAAGAAATGCTAAATCAACTGTTATAAAAAGAAGAAATAGAAATGGAAGAAGGTACACAGGCATAAAGAATAAAAATGGTGACAAAAAAATACCTATTAATAATAATAACCTTAAACGTAAATGGACTAAATGTTCCAATCAAAAGACATCAAGTGGCTGAATGGATAAGAAAACATGCCCCATTTATGTGCTATCTGCAAGAGACCCATCTCACAACAAGGGACACACACAAACTGAAAGTGAAGGTATGGAAAATTTTTTCAGGAAAGTGGAAATGAAAAAAAAAAAAAGCTGGGGTAGCAATACTTATATCTGAAAAAATAGACCTCAAACTGAAGGCCATAACAATGGATAAGGAGGGACACTTCATAATACTAAAGGGAGCATTTCAACAAGAGGATATAACTCTGGTAAACATATATGCACCCAATACAGGAGCACCCAAGTACATAAAAATCTTCTGGAAGATATCAAGAGAGAGATTGACAGCAATAATATAGTATTATGGAACTTTAAAACTCCATTGACACCACTGGATAAATCCTCTAAACAAAATATCAGCAAAGAAACAGCAATCCTAAATGACTCTCTACATCAGATGGCCTTAATCAACATCTTCATAACATTACACCCCAAAGCTACAGAATATATATTCTTCTCAAGTACACGTGGAACATTTCCAACAATAAACCACATATTAGGACACAGGCAAAGTCTCTTCATATTCAAGACGATAGAAATCATATCAAGCATCTTCTCAGATCATAATGACATAAAATTAGAAATCAGTTATAATAAAAAAAAATCAGAAAAATAGTCAAACACTTGGAGGCTCAATAGCATGCTGCTAAACAATGATTGGATTACTAAAGAGATCAAAGAAAAAGTGAAAATCACACTGGAAACAAAAGACAATGAAAATACAACAATCCAAAATCTGTCAGACACAGTGAAAGCAGACCTGAAAGAGATGTTCATAGTTCTACAAGCCTACCTCAAAAAAAAAAGGTAAAAATTTATCCAATCATACAACTTAAAAAATTAGAAAAAGAGCAACAAGAAAAGCTGAGAGTAACCAGAAGGAATGAAATAATAAAGATCAGACCAGAAATAAATGACACAGAGACAAAACACACACACACACACACACACACACACACACACACACACACACACACAAATACAAAAGTTCAATAAAACCAAGAGCTAGTTCTTTGAAAGAATAAACAAGATTGATAAACCTCTAACCATGTTCACCAAGAAGCAAAGAGAGAGGAACCAAATAAGCAAGATCAGAAATAAAAGAGGTGAAGTAACAACCGACCCCACAGACATACAAAGGATTATTTTAAAGTACTACAAAGAACTCTACACGAACAAACTGGACAACCTAGACGAAATGGATATATTCCTAGAGAAAGACAATCTTCCAAAATTCAATCAGGAAGAATAAAAAAAAATCTAAATAGGCTGATAACTACTGATGAAATTGAAACAGTAATCAAAATACTTCCAGCAAACAAAAGCCCTGGTGTGGACAGCTTCACAGGAGAGTTTTACCAAACATTCAAAGAACTAAAACCTATCCTTCTCAGACTACCCCAAAAAAATTTAAGAGGAAGGAACACTTCCAAGATCTTTCTACGAGGCCAGCATTACTCTAATTGCAATCCCATAAAAAGACACTACAAAGAGAGTTAATTACAGGCCAATATCCCTGATGAACATAGATATTAAATTCCCCAACAAAATTCTAGCAAATAGGATCCAGAATTACAATAGAAATATCATACACTATGAATAAGTGGGATTTATTCCAGGGATGCAAGGTTGGCACAATATCTACAAATCAATAAATGTTATACATCTCATGAACCAATTAAGAGACAAAAATCACATAATCATATCAATTGATGCAGAAAAATAATTTGATAAAATAAAACACTCTTTCTTGATAAAAACTGTAAGCAAAGTAGGAATAGAAGGATCATACCTCAAAATAATAAGAGCCTTACATGACAAACCTACAGCCAACATCATACTGAATGGGAAAAAACTTAAACCATTTCCCCTAAGAACAGGAACAAGACAGGGATGCCCACTTTCACCACTCTTGTTTGACATAGTACTGGAAGTGCTAGCCATAGCTGTCAAACAAGAAAAATAAATAAAAGGCATCCAAATTGGAAAAGAAGAAGTAAAACTGTCATTATTTGTAGATGACATGATATTGTATGTAGAAAGCCCTAAAGACTCCATTAAAAAGCTACTAGACTTAATGAATGAATTGGGCAATGTGGCAGGATACAAAATTAACACCCAATAATCTATGGCTTTTTTATGCAACAATAATGAACTCACAGAAAGAGAAACTAAAAAAAATAAAATCCCATTTTCAATTGCAACAACAACAAAAAAATTAAGATACCTAGGAATAAACTTAACTAAGGAGGTAAAAGACCTGTACTCAGAAAACTACAGGACATTGAAAAAAGGAATAGAGGAAGACATAAACAAATGGAAGAATATACCATTCTCATGGCTTGGTGGAATTAACATCATTAAAATGTCCATACTACCCAAACCAATCTACAGAGTCAATGCACTCCCCATTAAAATACCAATGGCATATTTCACAGACCTAGAAGAAACTCCAAAAATTCACATGGAATAAAAAAGACTCTGAATAGCTGCAGCAATCCTGAGAAAGAAGAACAAAGTTGGAGGAATCACAATACTAGATTTCAAGTTATACTACAAAGCCACCATAATTGAAACAGCCTGGTACTGGCACAGGAGCAGGCATATAGATTGATAGAACAGAACAGAGAACACAGAAATTGACCCAAACCATTATGCTCAGTTAACATTTGACAAATCAGGCAAGAGCATACAATGGAGTCCAGACAATCTCTTCAATAAATGGTGTTGAGAAATTGGACAGACACATGCAAAAAATGAAACTAGAAGACCAACTTACATCATACACAAAAATAAACTCAATATAGGTAAAGACTTTAATGTAAGATGGGAAACTATAAAAAAAAACTTAGAAGAATGCATAAACCGCAAAATATCAGACATTTGTCATAGCAATATCTTTACCAATACATCTCCAATGACATTGAAAACTAATGAAAAAAATAAACAAATGGGACTACATCAAAATTAAAAGCTTCTGCACAGCAAAAGAAACCATCAAGAAAACAACAAGAAAGCCCACTGCATGTGAGAACATATTTGCCAATGTTGTCTCTGATAAGGGTTTAAACTCCAAAATTTCCAGGGAACTCATGCAACTTAACAAAAGGAAGATATTCCAATAAAAAATGGGCAAAGACCTAAATAGGCACTTTTAAAAAGAGTACATACAGAAAGCCAAGAAACCTAGGAAAACATGCTCAAATCCTTAATCATATGAGAGATGCAAATCAAAATGACAATGTGGTATCATCTCACACCTTTCAGAATGGCTATCATCAACATATCAACAAAAGAGGAGTGCTGGCTAGGATGTGGAGAAAAAGGAACCCTCATGCACTGCTGGTGGGAATGCAGACTGGTGTAGCCACTGTGGAATACAATATGGAGTTTCCTCAAAAAATTAAAAATGGAACTCCCATTTAACGCTGTAATTCCACTTCTGGGAATATAGCCCAAGAAACCAGAAACACCAATCAGACAACATATATGCACTCTGGCAGCACAATTTACAATAGCTAAGATTTGGAAAAGCCCAGGTACTCATCAGCAAATGAGTAGATTTTAAAACTGTGGTACATCTACAAATGGAATATTATGCTTTTTTAAAAATGAAGGAACTCTTACCATTTGCAACAGCATGGATTTACCTGGAAAGCATTATGCCATGCATAATAAGCCAGTCGGAGAAAGATAAATATCACATGATGTCACTCATTTGTGGAATATAGTAAATAACATAAACTGATGAATAAAAATAGAGTCGGAAACATTGAACAGACCGTCCAACCTAAGAGGGAAGGCAGGGAAGAGGACCAGGGGGGTAAGAAATTAACCAAAGCACTTGTATGCATGCATATGAGCATAACCAATGGACATAGACAGTAGGGGGGTGAGGGCATGTGCTGGGGTGTGGGAGTGACCAGGGAGAGGAAAATGGTTGAAAAAGGAGACTTATATAATACTTTAAATAACAAAAAATTAAAAAATAAATTGTCTGATAGTTAATATAAAATCGAAAGATAAAGTAAAAAAAATAGAGCACATATGTATAATTGTAAATCAGAGCAAGAGTTTTCACAGACAAAACAAAGGTGATGTGGAAAGAAAGAAGTAACACCTCAAGTGTCAAACATGATTTTGCAGAACTATGACTGAGCTTAGGTATAGTCTTTTAACTGAAAACAGAACAGAGAAGATAATACACTATATGGTGAATTGACAGTTATAAACCAGTATATGATTGAAAAGTGAGTCTATGGCTAGCATGGGTTTTAAAGAAAAAATATCCAGAAAGTGGGAAATACTTAGTTGTATAAAACTTACAACTATCCCAAAGGCACTAGGAAGACTAAACATAAAATATACAGGACAGGATAAGGAAAAATTTTACAATTGAAGACCAACTAGAAGGAAAAATAAACAATCTCTAACTGTGTCATAATATGAAACATACTGAAGGGCACATAATGAATCCCAACACCTGTAATTTCTGGCTCTTTCTGCACAAAGCAAGCAAGCAAAATTACTTTTTTTTTTTCTTACAAGAAATTGCTCTTTCTCCTTATCTTTACTTACATGGTACTAAAGTATTTGCTAAAGGTTGAGGACTTTCTAAAGATGAACCTACTGTCGATTATAAGAACTTTTGTGGAAAATGCCTGTAGGTGGGGGAAAAACCATAACTGAGCCAATATTTTAATACAGTTTTTATTAAAATAAATGGTTTTTAAGCTAATAAACTAATGCTCACCATCTTATCTAATAAAGATGGAATATGCAAATTGACCGTACCTCTGCAACAAAGATGGCAGTGCTCACAGTCAATAAGGAGGGAATATGCAAATGGACGTGACAAAGCAAAAGGTGGAAGGCGGCTCCGGGCTGGAGCGAAGGCAGTGCCGACAGCCAGGGGAAGGAAAGCCTATTCTTGCACGACTCTTTGTACATCAGGCCTCTAGTAAAAAGAATAAAATGGCAATAAAATGTACTTATCAAGAATAACATTTGATATAAATGGATTAAATGCTCTAATCAAAAGACATAATGTAACTGAATACATAAGAAAACATGACCCATATATGTATATTCTGTTCACAAGAGACTCACCTCAGAACAAAGGATACACACAGACTGAAAGTGAAGATATTAAAAACAAAACAAAACATGAAAATGGAAATGAAAAAAACCTGAGGTAGCAATACCTATATCAAACAAAATAGACTTCAAAACAAAGTTCATAAAAGAGACAAAGAAGGTCACTACATAATATTAAAGGAGTCAATCAAATAAGAGGACATAATGCTTGTAAACATATATGCACCCAACATAGAAGCTGCTAAATTTATATATAATAATTTGGTAAGCTTTAAGGAAGAGATCAACAGCAATACAATAATAGTACAATATTTTAACACCCCAATGACAAGAATGAATATATTTTTCAGGCAAAAAAATCAACAAGGTAACACCAACCTTAAATCACACACTAGTTCTAGTGGATTTAATTTATATATACAGAACATTTCATCCCCAAATAGCAGAATATACTTTCTTCTCAAGTACACATGGAATATTCTCAATTATAGAGATACATGTTAGGATACAAAATAGGTCAATAAATTCAAGAATATTGAAATCTTATGTATCCTCTCTGAACACAATGATATTAAACTAAATTACAATAAAAACTGAAAAATATTCAAATAGGTAGACTAAATAACATGTTATGAAACAATGAACGAGTTAACAATAAGATCAAGGGAGAAATAAAAAGTTATCTGGAAACAAAGAAAATGAACACACAGCCCTAGCTGCTTTGGCTCAGTGGATAGAGCATTGGCCTGTGGACTAAAGTGTCTGGATTTGATTCCAGTCAAGGACACATGCCCAGGTTGCGGAGTGTGCAGGAAAGCAGCCGATCAATGATTTTCTCTCATCATTGATGTTTCTAACTCTCTCTTCCCTCATCCTTCCTCTCTGAAATCAATAAAAATGTATTTTTTAAAAAGGAAGAAAATGAGCACACAACAATCCAAAATCTATGGGATACAATGAAAGCAACCCTATCAGAAATGCTCTGAGCATTACAGGCTTACTTCAAGAAGCAAGAAAAACTTAAAAAATGAATCTAACCCTGCACTTAAATGAAAAACAAAACAAAACAAAACAAAAACCCCAGAGTAAGTAGAAGAAATGAAATAATAAAGACTATATAAGCAATAAATGACATAGAAACTAAAAAACAAAACAAAACAAACAAAAAAGCAAAAGAAAAATAAAACCAAGAGCTGATTCTTTGAAACATTAAACAAGATGGACAAACCTTTAGCCAGACTCATCAAGAAAAAAGAGAGAGGATTCAAATAAATAAAATCAGAAATGAAAGTGAAGTAACAACTGACACCAAAGAAATGCAAATGATTTTAAGAAAATATTACCAACAACTATCTGGCAACAAATTGAACAACCTGGGAGAAATGAACAAATGCCTAGAAACATACAATCTTTCAAAACTGAATCAGGAAACACGAATAGACTGATTACAACTAATGACATTGAAGAGTTAAAAAACAAACAAACAAACAAAAAACTCCCAGGAAACAAAAGTACTAGACCGGATGGCTTCACAGGTGAATTTTATAAAACATTCAAGAAGAACTAATACCTATCCTTCTCAAACCATTCCAAAAATTCAGGAGGAGGGAAGACTTTCAAGCTCTTTTAAAAAGACCAACATTATCCTGATTCCAAAACCAGATAAAAACACTACAAAGAAAGAAAATTATAGTCCAATGTCACTTGTGAACATACATGCTAAATTTTCCAACAAAATATTAGCAATTCATATTCATAAATACATTAAACAGATCATACACAGTGATCAAGTGGAATTTATTCTAGGAATGAGATTGGCACAAGATTCACAAATCAATAAATGTGATACATCACATAAGCAAAATGAAGTATAAAAATATCATGATTATATCAAGAGATGCAGAAAAAGCATTCAATAAAATCCAGCACCCATCTATACTAATAAAAGGGTAATATGCTAATTAGACCGGATGTCCTTCCAGACAAAGCCATGGTGGTGGGGCTGAGGCAGAGGCAGTTAGGGGCACTCAGGCTGCCAGGAGAGAGCAGTTAGGGGGCAGGTGATCAGGCTGGCAGGGGAGAGCTGTTAGGGGGTGGGTGATCAGGCTGGCATGCAGAGGTGGTTAAAGGTGATCAGGCAGGCAGGGAGGCCAGTGGTTAGGAGCCAGTGGTCCTGAATTGTGAGAGGTATGTCCGACTGCCGGTTTAGGCCCAATCCTGCAGGGATCCAGCAGTCAAACATCCCCCAAGGGGTCCCGGATAGGAGAGGGTGCAGGCCTGGCTGAAGGACACCCTCCTATGCACAAATTTTGTGCACCAGGCCTCTAGTTTATAATAACTCTCAGCAAAGTAAGAATAGAAGGATCATACTTCAACCTAATGAAGGCCATATATGCCAACCCACAGTCAACATTATACTCTATGGGCAAAAATTAAAAGTATTTCCCCTAAAATCAGGAACAAGACAAGGATGTCTTCTTTCACCACCCTTATTCAACATAATACTGGAAGTACCAGCCACAGCTATGAGACAAGAAAAAGAAATAAAAGCAATACAAATTTGAAAGAAGGAGCTAAAATATTCATTATTTGCAGGTGACATAAAAACCCTAAGACTCCACCAAAAAACTACTGTATCTACTAAATGAATTTTACAAATTAGCAGTATACAAAATTAATATTCAGAAACTGGTGACATTTTATCTCTATAATAAAGAGCCAGGGTGTAACGACTAATCACGACCAAAGGCTGACCATCTGCAGTCAGCACTGGGTTGCCCTGGCAACCCAGCATTGACTACTGAGGCTGCAGGCCCAGTGAGCCAGCAGTGACTGCTGAGGGGGCTTTGAATAAGTCCCAGAAAGAGACCTGAAGAGAGAAGCAGGGGCTGATCTGTAGCGTCTGAGGCAGCTTTTGACCAGCACTTGCCTCTCTCTTTCCCTCAGAGCATGGCCAGCAGCCCCCGTCCATTTCTCTCCAGGCCTCCACGGGGCTGCTGATCAGCCCCAACTTCCTGATCAGGCCCTGTTGATAGGCCCAGAGATGCTGACTGGCATAGAAACTGACCAATCAGAACACCAATCTGGAAGTCAGTCCTGCAGTCAGCACTGGGTTGCCATGGGGACCCAGCACTGACTACTGTGGCTGCAGGCAAAGTGACCCAGCAGTGACTGCTGAGGGGGCTGAAAATCAGGCTCAGAAAGAGACCTGAAGAGAGAAGGAGGGGCTGATCTGTAGCATCTGTGGCAGCTTTTGACCAGCACTTGCCTCTCTTTATCCCTCAGAGCCTGGCCAGCAGCCCTGCCTCCATTTCTCTTAGAGCCTCCACGAAGGCTGCTGATCAGCCCTGCCTTTCTGATCAGGCCCTGTTGATAGGCCCAGAGATGCTGACTGGCATAGAAATTGGCCAATCAGAATCAAATCTGGGTCAACTGTGAGGAGGAAGTGGCTGCCTAGGAGACAGAGCTTTTGATGCTGACTGGCATAGAAACTGACCAATTATAACCAAATCTGGGTCAACTGTGAGGAGCCAATAGCTGCCTAATAGGTGGAGCTTTTGTCACTGACTGGCATAGAAACTGACCATTTAGAACCAAATTGGCCAGCAGAGGAGGGCAGTTGGTGGCGAGATCAGGCTGGCAGTGGAGGGCCATTGGGGGCAACCAGGCTGGCAGGAGAGGGCAGTTGGGGGCAAGATCAGGCCAGCAAGGGAGGGCAGTTATTGGTGATCAGGCAGGCAGAGGCAGTTAGGGGTGATCAGGCAGGCAGGCAGGTGAGCGGTTAGGAGCAAGAGGTCCCAGATTGCAAGAGGGATTTCCGACTGCCGGTTTAGGCCCAATCCCGATCGGACATCCCCCAAGGGGTCCCCAATTGGAGAGGGTGCAGGCTGGGCTGAGGGAACCGCCCCCTCTGTGCACGAATTTCATGCACCAGGCCACTAATATACCAATAATGAACAATTACAAAGAGAAATTAAGAAAACTGAGGAGGTGGTAGGTAATCAGACATGGCTGCAAGTAAGCTTACTTGAGGGTTGGAGGTCAGCATCTCATCATGATAAAAATTAATAAAAAATTATTTCATAATAAAAAAATGTTAAAGACAGGAAGCCCAAACCATTATTCTGTTCCTTGACCCAAGTCTCAGTGCATACCCATGGAGCAAAACCTCTTTACAGACTGACATTGCAGGTATAGCATGTGGAAAAAGTACATTGAGAAGGTTTAGTATCCTATTCTCCAGAAAGAATGGGGAGAAAGAATGTGGACCTGCTGTAGGCTAGCTGCCCTTTTGGGTTATGTGATGCTTACAAGATTTGAGAACCACTTTGGTGAGGATGATGACATGACATTCCAAGTTTCCCTTACTCTTTTTTTTTAATTAAATTTATTAGGGTGACATTGGTTAATAAGACCATATAGGTTTCAAGTGTATGTTTCTATGATTAGTGATCTGTATATTGCATTGTGTGCCCACCACCCAAAGTCAAATAATCTTCCATCACCATACATTTGTCTCCCTTTACCTTTTACGATTCCCCCACACCCTTCCCTCTGGTAACCACCATACTGTTGTCTGTGTCTATGAGTTTCAGTTTTATATCCCATATATGAATGAAATCATATGGTTCCTAGCCTTTTCCATCTGACTTATTTCACTTAGCACAATATTCTCAAGGAATATCCATGTTGTACCTTGGCAGTATTTCACCTTTTGTTGTGGCTGAATAGTGGTCCATAGTATATATGTACCACAGCTTCTTTATCTAATTCTCTATTGAAGGACACTTTAGCTGTCTCCATGTCTTGGCCACCAATAGTTATGCTGCAATAAACATAAGGGTGTATATATCTTTGTGAATAAATGTTTTTGAGGTTTGAGGTAGATACCCAGAAGATGAATTGCTGGGTCATATGGTAACTCTATTCTTAATTTTTTGAGGAACCGCCATACTGTTTTCCATAGTGGCTGTACCGGTCTACATTCCCTCCAGCAGTGAATGGGGATTTCTTTCCCTCCACAACCTTTCCAACACTTGTTATTACCTGTCTTGTTGAAAATAGCCATTCTAACAAGTGTGAAGTGGTATCTCATTGTAGTTTTTTATATACAATTCCCTAATAGCTAATGAAGTTGAGCATATCTTCATGTATTATTTGTCTTTTTGGTAGAAGTGGTTGTTTAGGTCCTATGCCTATTTTGTAATTGGATTTTTTTCTTTGTTTGGTGCTAAAATTGTATGTGTTCTTTATATATTTTGTAAATTAACCCCTTGTCATAGCTGTTGTTTGAAAATATTATATCCCATTTAGTTGGTGGTTTCTTTTGCTGTGCAGAAGCTTTTTAGTTTGATATAGTCCCATCCAGTTATTTTTTCCCTCACTTCCATTGATTCTGGGGTCAAGTTAATAAAATGCCCTCTAAGACCAGGTCCATAAGTTTAGCAACTATGTTTTCTACATAATTTTTTTCAGATTTTATATTTAGGTCTTTGGTTCATTTTGAATTAATTTTTGTACATGGGGACAAATTGTAATCTAGCTTTATTCTTTTGCATGTAGCTTTCTAATTTTACCAGCACCATTTATGGAAGAGGCTTTCTTTTCTTCATTGTGTGTTTTTTGCTCCTTTGTCAAAAATTATTTGCTCCTATACATGTGCGTTTATTTCCGGGCTTTCAATTTTGTTCCATTGATCTGTGTGTCTGTTTTTTTGTTTGTTTGTGTGTGTGTGTTTGGTATTTTTTTTTTTTTTGCCAATACCATGCTGTTTTGATTATCATAGCTCTGTGGTATAATTTGAAGTCAGGTAGTGTGATCCCTCCACCTTTGTTCTTTTTTCTCAGGATTGCTTTGTCTATTCAGGGTCTTTTGTGGCTCTATACAAATTGGATTATTTTTTGTTCCATTTCTTTAAAAAATAACATTGGGATTTTGATAAGAATTGCATTAAATTTTTATATTGCATGGGGTAATATGGCAATTTAACTATGTTGATTTTTCCAATGCATGAACACAGAATATGTTTCCATTTCATTGTGTCTTTTCAACCTATTTTAATAATGCTTTGTAATTTTCAGTATATAGGCCCTTCACATCTTTTGTTAAGTTTATTCCTAGGTATTTTATTTTATTTTTGTTGCAATTGCAAAAGAAATTGTTTTTTTATTTCTTTTTCTTAAGTGTCATTGTTAGTATATAGGAAAGCAGTCCCCTTTTTCAAAGTAAACCAACCTTCCAGAAATATAGTAATTCAATACCTGTTCAAGGTGTCCACCATTGAGTCAAAGATCACTGAGCTGAAAGACTCTTTAAGGACCACTTAGTAGTAGTTTTCAATCCATGGCCTCTAGAGCTACAGGAATTCCTCAAAGCTGCCTTAGTGGTAGGCTGCTTGGGGAACAGCTGCTTGCATCAAATCCTACAATTTCGTAGGGGCTGAAATAAAAGCTAAAGACAAGTGGCTATAGTGATGTCACACAGCCAGCCAAAGGGAGAGTAAGGAATCAAGGATCCCCTGCTACACAACTGTGCAGGGTAAAATTTCCAATGTGCTTATCCAGAGTTGTGAAGCATGGCAGTTCTCCCCTAAAAATGTTTCTGTCCTGATACACAACTGTACTATTTTTTACCTTCATGTACACATATTAATAAAGGAGGTGGTCAAAATCACAGAGATTAAAATTTTGATAAAATTTATTATGCCCTTCACTTGAGTAGAAAAACTACTCATAAACTTAAAAAATCATTGTTGAATTAAAAATAGATTTTATATATCAATATATTTATTGAGCACCTATAATTTTTCTGATATTGTCCTTGGTCTTTGGAAAACACATAGGAGCAAGGTCTAATTTTGTACCCAGGAAACTAGCTGTCCAGTGAAGGAGACTCAAGACCATTGGACATAAAATTCAACCTCATCTTCCAACTTTCCCTCAAATATTTTGATAATTGAGGCAGGATCTGTTTATTGGCATGCTGATAAATATTTAACAACTGACTCTTCAGGAAAAAAGCATAGGATTTGCATTCTTTTTCAATTTCCATGATGTAAATACTCTAACCATAGCTAATTTCAAGCTGTCACATGACTGAATGTGTAGGTGGGAAAAGATGCCTACATTTGCCACTGTCACCACCTGGTGTAGGCCAGTTCTAGCACACTACTGAAAGAAACACTTTTCTTTAAACTCCTTCCCAATCTTTGCACACCTATCTGTGGTATGTGTGCCTGGAGAACTTTGTGTTCTGTTTTCCAATTATTATTATTTGGAACACATGTATAAATAGGTTCTACACACTTATTTTTTTAAATTAAGAGTGAGGGGCATTCCCTGTGCAGCAACATACCTTTGCTTAAAAAGCACCTGCAACACAAGTGTTAATAAGAATATTAGTGCCCTAGTTTTTTTTTTTTTCCAGTTTCCTCTTCTAACAGCCACTCAATCTATTCTTTTCTATTCTTGGTATTTATATCCAGGCAGTACTACAAAAGTAGCATGACAGGTCTCTTAACCAGAAGATGGATATATAGTAGGACTGAGAAGACTGGCGTTTAGGGAAATATGAAGTTGGTAGAGGGAAAATTGACACAAACCAGAACTGCTCCTTTTTTGCCAAGGCTTATTCATGTCCCCTGTCTAATTGCTGACACCTGCCCTCATGGTCTGACAACTCTATCATCAGTCAAATGATGGAGTCTAAAATAGGGAGGATAACTTAAGATACCTATCAAAAAAATCAGTTGACTTTTCTGCTACCTCATCTCAGGTATTCTAGTTTAAGATGCAAACCTAAGCATGGAACTCACTCTCAAAATCAATGGTGGGTAGATTAGGACTTGTTTCAGAGACCCTAGTACCTGGAATTACTTACATAAAGATTTTCTGTTAGTGTAACCCTAAGAAGAAGGTAGGTGTTGAACTCAATGTTTTGTGTAATTTATAGACTATTGTCAATTCATTGAGGCTCCACCACAGAAGCCATTACTTATTTTAATCCTCAATTGCACCCATGATCATGTACAGGGGTAGACAAAAGTAGGTTTACAATTGTTTGTATGGATAAAGATATGCAGGTTGTGATTGTTACAATAGATTTATTAACTCAAAAGAATGTCACAATACAACTGTAAGCCTACTTTTACCCCACCCTGTACATGGAACTTGGACCAAGGAGTTTTTGCCCTGTCACTCAGTCTTCTCTCTGAAAAAAATATCACCTTATTTTAGCTACAGATTTTAGGTGGTCTTCTGTTTTTGGGGTGGGAGAAAAAGGGCAACAGTTATTAAATAAATAAAATTAATTAAAATATTGCCCTGTATAATTGATTCAAATATCAAAGCTTTATAAGTCTTTATACTGTACATGGAATAGAAATATTGATTTGTGAAATTAATAGAATTTTATTGCTTGAAAGAGTTCTTAGAGATGTTGTATTCTAACCTTCTTATACAAATCTTTAAAAACCTGAGACTCAGAAAAAGCTAATGGCTTCTCTAAGGTCATGAAGGAGATTCACAATAGTACCAGAACTAAAACCAAGAAGCCTGATTTCCATGTGGTGTTATTTCTACCATATCTTGTTTATAGTTGGTGCTTAGGGTCAATACTATAAAAAATTAGATAACAAGCTTCTGTATCAATATCAAAGTTTCCACTATGACACTGCTTTTATGGAACATCAGATTCAGCTTACATTTTGTTTGGTGTCCTTTTTTAGGAAATTGTTTTGCCCAAAGCCCAAGGACTACCTATGCTTTTAATGTGGAAGTCGGGGCAGGGGGTGCGGGATGAGCTTGCCCATGGGAGATGATGCCAACCTTACATATGTTGCCATGTGAAGAATGAAACACTCTCCAGTCACTTGAGGGGCACTCCCTGGGTGGATGATGGGAAGAAGTTATCCAACTAAACAGGGAAACCTCCTTGAGTAGGCCAGATGTCAGATCACCATGAGGGGATATCCCCAGGGATCTGGCCACTGCTAGTCTCTCTGAGAAAATCATACCAAATGCCAACTCTTTTCCAGACTGGCAGGTACATGGATGTCCAGTACTCTTTGGACCCTTCAACCCTGCAGGCAAATGTAAGAATTTATACATTGACTGGCCTTGAAAGGGTAGGTTCTATTTTGACCTCTTAGTACCCTTCCTCTTGAATATTCTGGTATATATTCCCCTTTTTGACCTATAGGAGGAAAGAAGCAAATGCTGGGCAAAGGAGGTACTTTTAGGTAGACTGTCTGGCTATCTGACTATTAGGATTATGAAGCCAATGCCATTTCTTTCAGTGAAATGAAGTAGGGTCTTTGGTTACCAAAATAGTCACTAATTTTCTCTTCCTCTGATTCTCCTCCAACTTCTGTCACTACTCCTTGGACCTAGAGTTAGCATACCCTAGTTTGGGATCCTGACACTGTTGCTCATTTATTCAGTAATTTTACATGAATGGATTTGATTTTCTTGCATTTCAAACCTTCCAACCTCCAAAGGGCTTTCCAACCCACAAAGAATAATTTCTGAAGGCTTGAAAATGATATACACAGATGCTTTGTGATATAATTCTCTGACTTCACCTTCACCTCCGACTGTTTCCCTCTTGCTTGTTGTACTCATGGCACACTGGCTTACCTGCTTTTTTGGATATACAAGTGCCTTCCTGTTTTGTGGCTTTTGAACCTACTGTCCCCTTTGCATAGAATGCTCTGCTTTCAGATATCAAATGAATGGCTTATTCCTTCACTTTTTTCAGGCTGCTACTTAAAAGTCACTTCAATAGAAAGGCACTCTCTGACTGCAAATACTACTCCTCCTTTCTCTCAATCCCTTTACGCTGGCTTACTAGTACTTTGCTTTATAACATTTATCCTCTCCTGACAAATCTTTTCTCAGTTGTTTATTCTCTGTCTCTCCCCAGTAGAGTATACTGTTTTCCTGTTGTGTAAACAACAACTGGTACATAATAGGTGCTAAAAATATGTATTAAAAACCAAATGAATGAAGGAAGGAATGGAATCTCCAGGAGCTACTGTGAGAATTCAGTGAGATGATGCACATGACAGTGATTTGCAAACAATAATGTATAGATTGCTGGTATATTTTTCTTACTGCATTGGATCTCTTATATAAGGTCCTTTATCCATGCCCTTGAACTCATCAGGGAATTTGTTGTCTTTTGTTTATTCATCTCTCTCCCCAATCTACATTTCAAAGTCCTGGCCATAATTGCCTGGATAACATGTCTATTTGCACAGCCCACCATCATCTCAAACATAACTTATTTAAAAAGGGGTTCCTCTATATTTCCTTGCCTCCTTTTACAGAAAGCAGTTTCACTATTCCTTTGTTAAGGCTATCATTGTTTATTCCCCATTCTATCCTGGCTCCATATATTTTCATTTACCTCTATGATTTGTATTTTAGATAAAATTGATAAAATTGGGCAGGATTTCAATGGATTCTTGCAGATCCATCAATATATTCTTTTACTCTGTCTGAGTTTTTTTTCCTCTCTGGTTCCCTTATCCGGGCTCTTATAACCTCTAGTCTTGGTTACTGAAACGATATTCCATATATTTTTTTCTGTCTCAAGTCCTAGCTCATGCTGTGAGATTAAATCTTCCTAATAACAAGCATTTCAGCCTGGCCAGCATGGCTTAGTGGTTGAGCATTGACCTATGAACCAGAAGGTCACTGTTTGATTCCTAGTCAGGGCACATGCCCAGGTTGTGGGTTCGATACCCAGTGTGGGGCATGCAGGAGGCAGCCGATCAATGATTCTCTCTCATAATTGATGTTTCCATCTCTCCCTTTCTCTTCCTCTCTGAAATCAATAATATATATATATTAAAAACACACAAGCATTTCAGCTCTCCAGAACCTATAGCTTCTCTCTTGTGAGAAGCAGCTTGTCATTAAAAGGACAGGGAACTATAAAAATGATGGCCTATGTTTTTGTACTGGACCACTCCACTAAGGTTTAAAAACTTAAGAAATATTATCTTCTATGGCTCAAACATTAGGTCTCAGCTTTTCTTTTCTTTTTCTTTTTTTTTTTTTGAGCAAAACCCTTTTTTTTCTTTATTGATTAAGGTATTGCATATGTGTCCTTATCCCCCCACTGCCCCCCACTCCTGCTCTCACCCCCTTGGTGTCTGTGTAGGTCTCAGCTTTTCTATTTGTGAAAGGAAATCTTGACCAGATCAATGGTTTGCAATTTTTATAGCAGTAGTATTATGTGTTCTAAGGAAATCTGAACCAAAAGCCAAAAATACAAAACAAGTAAAAAGGGATTTTTTTTCCAAATTTTTTATATATTTTTAAAATATATTTTTATTGATTTTTTTACAGAGAGGAAGAAAGAGGGATAGAGCGTTAGAAACATCGATGAGAGAGAAACATCGATCAGCTGCCTCTTGCACACCCCCTACTGGGGATGTGCCCGCAACCAAGGTACATGCCCTTGACCGGAATCGAACCTGGGACCCTTGAGTCCGCAGGCCAACGCTCTATCCACCGAGCCAAACCGGTTTCTGCAAAAAGGGATTTTTTTTATATCTTTTCCTCCAGTAAATATTACCTGTCCTCAACTGCCCCAAGACCAATCTTAAGTCTCAGAGAGAAAAGTAATTTTCCCAAGGTCACACAGTAGAGCAGAGATTCAACTAATTTCTCCTGACACTCACTATGTTGTGTGTTTTACTTCCTCATACTAAACATAGTAGGACCATGCAGGATTTTTGTTGACTGAAAAAAATTTAGGGTGAAGCAATGGCTCAACCTTGACATCAGCTGTTGTCTAGTAACACATAGAGCACACACTAAATCCTGTTCAACATACTTTTATTCATTTGTGCCCATGGGACATAAGCAAATCTTCTTTCATAGAAATCTTTGCATACCAGTTTTACATGATACCTAGAACATTAAAATCTCCACTCATCAATTTTACTTGAAACCCAGGTCATTGAAAACCACCCATCAACTTCATCTAAAATCCAGATCATGGAAATCCCTACACATCAATTTCACCTAAAACTGGATCATTGAAATCCTCACACATCAATTTCCAAACATGAATCATCTATAATAATAAAAGCGTAATATGCAAATCGACCAAACGGCCATCCGAATGTCCTTCTGGACAACCTTCCAGACGAAGCCAGGGCTCCCCATGGCTGCAAGGGATCGAGGCAGCCACTGCAGCTGCGAAGGAGGGATCCAGACAGCCACTGTGGCTGCAAGGGAGGAATCGAGGCAGCCCTCAGGCTGCGAAGGCCTACTCTTGCATGAATTTCATGCACCGGGCCTCTAGTTGAAATATAACAGGTCAGTTTTGCTTTGTTGCTATCCCCAGCAACCCCCTTAAGCATAAATCCACTGAGACAACATACATGGCTCAGAGTGGGCCCTATGTTTTAATTTCCCTGACTGGTTCTGGGAGATGTTGATTTAAATAGCTCAGCAATCTAATGGTAGGGAAATCTCTCTCTCTCTCTCTCTCTCTCTCTCTCTCTCTCTCTCTCTCTCTGTGTGTGTGTCTGTGTGTGTGTGTGTGTGTGTGTACATGCACAGTGAGTGAGTGTGAGAACAAAAGAGGGACAGGGAATGTGGAATAGGAGAAGAGAGGCAAACTAGGGGCCCAGAACAATGAGCCCCTAAAATCACCAGTTTTGAGTTATCCAGACCTGTTCATGGTTTATAGTTCTTTTTCTCCTGTTTACTTTTATCAGAGGTTACAAAGCTGACTGTGTATGCTCTGAGCAAGATCTCAGGGATTAGCAATACTAGCACAATGTAGAACACCCCAAATCACAATGCCAAAGAGCAGCAGGACTGGCAGGGCTCTCTGAAATTGTATAGTTCAACCCCTTTATTTTAGAGGTGAAGAAGCAGAAAAAAAGGGACTTATTCAACATCAGACAGCAAAATTGGAATCCTTCTGTTATACTCTTCCTAATCATACTCTAACTTTTATACTTGAATATATATATATATATATATATATATATATATATATATATATGTGTGTGTGTGTGTGTGTGTGTGTGTGTGTATATATTCATGTGTATGCATGTGTATGTATCATATATAACATATAGACTCTCACCAATTAGAATAGTAATTTTTTATCCTTATTGTTATTATCTTTTCCACTCCTGCTCAGTGTATCTTTTACACTGTTACTCAGCAAAATCAAACCTTAAGATCCCAGGTTGTCTTAATTGCAAGAAAATATGTCCAGTCAATATACAACCGGTCTTTTGCAATGGTGGGGAAAACAAGTAGAAATCAGGTTTTCACTAAATAAGATATTTTGGAGGCTAATGTTTTTTTGAAGTGTGTGTATGTGATTGTATATGTGTGTATGTTTATTGTTAAGGAGCTTAAGTTTCTCTAATAGCAATAAATTTAGATAAATTAACCTCATAAGTAACAAGACTGGAGCATCAGAAAGATAATTTCCTCACTATTTATACACATTTGTTCCTGGTCTGACCAGGTTATTACTTTGATTTTCTTTGCCAACCTTAGATGTTTTCATCTGACTGTTGGCATTTAGAATTTATTCCCCCCCCCCCTTGGAGCTTAGTTTATTACAGGTATTTTTCTCTTAAAAAATTTTGCTCCTTCATGATAAATTAATTGTACATATATGTAGGGGTTTATTTATGGGCTTTCAATTCTGTTCCATTTATCTGTGTCTTTTTTGTGCAAATACCATACTATTTTGGTTACTATAGTTGTGTAGTATAGTTTGAAATCAGGTAGAAATCAAAAAAGAAAAAGAAAAAGAAGAAGAAAGAAAGAAAGAAAGAAAGAAAGAAAGAAAGAAAGAAAGAAAGAAAGAAAGAAAGAAAGAAAGAAAAAAGAAATATGGGTAAGGAGGGAGGAAGGGAGGGAGGGAGGAAGGGAGGGAGGGAGGAAGGGAGAGAGAGAGAGAGAGAGAATAATTAGCAAGACCTAGAAATAGCCATACCTCCAAGGGCCTCATGTCTGCCTCTTGCCTACTGGCAGGGCTATACATAATTCCACCCTTCCCTTAATTCTCCTGATAAGACTATTCTGCATCATTTATTGACCACATCTCCTTGTGCCTCAGAGTCAGGAAGTGTTTAATGATGTCTAGTTAGAAGGCCAACTGTTGCTCTTGGCATCATTTTTGTCCTGACTTGCTGTTGGGAAACATTTCAGCAGCTCATGATCACCTTGATCTTCCTCTCAGTTGTAGTTAAGGGTCCCTTAACAGAATTAGAACTATTATAAGGGTTTGCAGACTGTGCTCTGTATAGCTCCATGGAGTTCCAGTCACCAAGACTTCAATATGAATGGTAACCCTTGGAGTCAAGCAACTTATTGGCTCTCTGAGAGCCCTATGAGCCAGAAATGCCCCAAGGGATCCCAAGTGGTTTCTATAGCAAGTGAAGCCTCTGCATTCTTCTAATGTACTTCCATTATGCTGGAAGCAGATGGGGAGGAAATGAGACAATTCCCACATCCCCTTCAACCAGGAGCAACAGTACTAATGGATATACCTCAACTTCCCTTTCCTCTTGCAGCCTCAACCTTCACTAGCAGTCACCACACAAAACTAAAGAGAGCCCAAGAGAAGGAAGATTTCTTTCTTCTTCTTCATTAACTCTGTTGAGCCTATATATATTTTTTCATTTCATAATTAAAGTAATGCCCCTGCCAAACATCTTTAGAATTTCTCTGCACATGCCCCTTCTGAAAGTAGGACAGATAATGTTTTCCTGGCTGACATTTTGGTTGTGGATAAAACATAAGTATTTAATAATGCAACATCCTAGCTCTTTCCACTAAAATTTTAATTCCTTCAAGGTCTACCTTTTACTGTTTAATGGTTAATAGCAGTCTTCATTTTCCACACTTCTAAGAGGCTTGACCACTGAGATTAACAGTTCTTCTGGCTTGGGATATACTTCTTCCAGAATTGAAGGATGTGATTATGAAATACAGCAAGGAACTTTAGCCAATCAGAGGAGACCCTGCTATCAGAGGAACCCTCTGGGTTCTTCTTAGCAAATCCAGATTATAGAATGGAGGGGAGAGGAGAGCCATGGATAAATCCCTCAATATGAGTAATCAAGATCTCTAGGCACTGATTGGCTAATCTTAGGCCTCTGTGATTGCTTCAGAAGGGAGTGATAACCTTGCAGAAAATCCTGCAGATGAGAGCCAGCTTACTGGGGTCCCAACAATGGACTGCAGGCTTATTTCACATGAGGAAATGTTTGTTTTGGTGTGTGACTCACCCCTAGATTTGTGAGAAAAGGAACCGCCTCAGCAATGGTGTGGGCACAACCCAGAGTCATGGAACCTGGTCATCACACCAGGACATGGTGTTCACTTACTTTTGGGTGCATCAAAATAATCCAAATGGGAAATGAAGTCATTTTTCTTTGCCCACCTGTCAGTAAACTACTGCCTTTCCTCTTCTTACCTTCTTCTGTCTACCTACTGGGTGATTAAGAAATCAATGTTTTCTTTATCTTTCCCCTTATTTTTAGATTCAGTGATTTCCCCCAGGTGGGGTAGTAGGTAGGGCAATTTGATCCTTTTTATTCCTGGGTTTCACTGCAATAGATAAACTTACCAATACGCTAGTCCAGAGACCTGTGGGCAGGAAAACCAGGAGGCTGCCCTTCCTACTCTACCATTCCACCCTCCCCAAAACACACATATACTGGCTTAGTTAATGAATGGCAAAAGGCCACATCATCATTCAGTTCCTTGCTGGCTTGATTGCAGACTCACAACCAGAGAGGGCTATGTTAGCCTAGGGGTTGATTTAAATTGGTTTGCTTCTAAGCAGTCTGGGGTGGAGGGGTGGAGCTTACAGAACTTGGGACAAAAGATGCTTTTAAAGGGACACTTACAATAAAGGGTAAAAGATCTTGAGCAGTCAATGGTGACTCAAGTGGTCAAAAGAGAATAAAACCATGGCTTTATATTTTTAAAAGAAATTGCCAATTTATTTAATTATCTAAGATCTTGTACAAATCTACATTTTGGTTGACTATATCAAATTTATCTTCCTTTTTTATTGAATATCTAATTCATTTATAACTGATTTAATTTCTTCTAATTAAGTTCTTAATACAGGATATATGTTACACTTGGCTATGATGACCTTTTTATTAAAAAAGATTTTATTTTGTGATTATTGTAAGAAATAACACAGAGAGGTCTTGTGTACCTTTCATGCATACCTATAGTACAATATCACAATCAGGAGATTGATACTGATAAAATCCATTGACCTAAAAAATGCCAATTGACCTTATTCAGATTTCATTAATTTTATATGCATTCAAGTGTGTGTGTAAAATGTGTACATTTGTGTAATTAAGTTGTATTCAATTTTATAACGTGTATATTTGTATAATCACCACAAGTAAGATATAGAATTGTCCCATAGAAAGTATCCCTCATACAATTCTTTATAGCCACAGTCACCACCATATCATGTCTCTCCCTAACTGCTGGAAATGGCTAATCTCTACAATTCTGTCATTTCAAGAACATTATAAAATTGGAATCATACACTATGTACCTTCTCATTGCCTTTTTTCAGTCAGTAATAATTCCTTCTAGATTTATCCAGGTTGTTGTATGCATCAATAGTTTGTTTCTTTTTATTGATGAGTTGGTATGGATGTTGGTTTAATTGTTCATCTGTTAAAGGACATCTAGACTGTTTCTATGTTTTAACTATTATAAATAAATCTGTTTTAATGATTCATGTAACATTAAGTGTTTGTGTGAATATTACATTTTTTTTTCTCTAGGACAAATGCCCAGGAGTGCAATAGCTACATAATGGTAATTACATACTTTCTTTTTAAAGAAAACTGTCAAATTGTTTTTGAGTGTCTGTACCATTTTCATTCTCATCAAGTGATTCAGTTTCTTAGAATCCTCACCAGCATTTGGTGTTTTTGGTGTTATCACATTTTTTAAATTTTTTATTTCAACATTTGAATTTTGATATTTTGATACACATTCTCAAATGTGTGTGGTTATATCATATGGTGGTTTTAATTTGCATTACCCTATGACAAATCATGTTGATCATTTTTTCAAGTGCTTATTGGCATCTGTACATTCCCTTCAGTGAACTGTTTATTTGTGTCTTTTGTATGGCTTCACTTTTGCCTCCTTCCTCTACCTAATAAGTTTGTCTAAAGTTTTCAAATGTCTTATATAGTCCTTTCACTGCCAAGCACTTTAATGGCAGAGAATCATAGCTAAGGAAATTTACTGGGTCTAAGAATCTGCTCTAGCCATCCATCTATCACCAAATAAATCCCAATTAGTATCTCCCTGAACCTGGGGGATCTGAAGTCTTATCCCACAGTGTTTTGGGGGACTATGATAGGAGAGAGATGAAAATGGAGTTTCTACTAACTCCAAAAGTCCATCTATCTATATATATAAAAGTCTAAGTGACTGTCAGACTATTTGACCATTCGACTGGTAGCTATGACGTGCACTGACCACCAAGGGGCAGACACTCAATACACAGGCATGGAAACATGGAACAGAATGATGAATCAGAGAGGGAAGGGGGAGGGGAGGGCGGGAAGAGAATAACCAAATATCTTATATGCATATTAGAGACCTGGTGCATGGATTTGTGCACCAATGGGGTCCCTAGGTCTGGCCTGCGAGGATTGGGCCGAAATCAGCAGTCTGACATCCCCCGATGGGTCCCGGATTGTGAGAGGTTGCAGTTCAAGCCAAGGTACTCCACTGGTGCATGAATCTGTGCACTGGGCCTCTAGTATTAGCATATAGTAGCAAAGTTTCAATTTGTTACTGCAGAAAGATCCTTATGCCCTGTCTTCAGTCTTCCTTGAGAGGCTCCAGAGACACAGTTAAGCATACAAATAAGAAAGCCAAGGCTTACATGCATGTACTCATTGGAATATGAAAGACAGCTGCAGAAGTTTTCCTCGGCAGCTCCTCAAGCTTTATTACAGTGTCAGTACCAAGATTGATATAATAATTGTTTTACTAAGCAGTGGCTGAGTATTAGGCCTTGTGCATAAACCTATTAAGATGAGAGATGATCCTTTATGCAGTTGGCAATAGACAAATTCATAAGCTTGGATGTCATTATGATTTGAGGACTAAAGTGTCATTATTTGGGTAGGGCTAATGATGCACCTAGACATCGTCCTTTAGTTAATAGTTAATGACTAGCCTCCAAACTGTCTCTTCCCCAAAAGGCAATATACCAAGCTCCAAGTCTGAAGCAACATTTCTTCTAGGGTGTCCTTTCCCCTGTTAGAAACTCTAATCATCCCCTAGGATCTTTGAACCTGGACTTAAGGGAATGAGTGTGAAGAAATATCCTCTCTTCCTTTTCCAGCTTATATTCTAAGTTATGTAGTCATATAAACAAGATAATGTATGCAAAGTGTTTAGCTTGAAAGCTTGACACTCAGTAAGACTCAGACTGAGTTCTCCCATTGACTTATGTTTGAATGAGAGGTGTTTAAGTGTATAATGGACCTTTGATATGTTACTGTAATTGCCAGGTGGTAACTTCAGGCACAAAGAAGAAAAAGGAGCTGTTTAGAGATAGGAGCACAAGCAATAGTGATTAAAAGAGAAAAATTCAAGAGCAGGAAATGTTTTGTGCAGGTTCCTAGGATAAAAGAACTAGGAGAGCTAACACACCTCTCTAATTTTCTAACTTGCTGCTAGGCATGTTCAACCTCTGTATGCACTGTTAGGCAGTTAGCTCCAGCCTCTCTGACTTGGTGACATTTGGGCAAAGACTTGAAGGAAGGGTAACATAAGACAAGTGGAGGGGGGAAGCATTCCAAATAGAGAGAGAATAGTCACTGCAAAGGCCCTGAGGTGGGAATATACTTGGTTTACGGAGGAACAGGAAGGAGTTCAGTGTGGCTAAAGCAAAGTGAACAAGGAGGAGGGAGGTGAGAAAAGAGGAGGTCAGAGAAGTACTTGAAACCAAATCCAATAGGGCAGTGTTTTCCCAACTTGCCTATACATTAGAATTACATGGGGAGTTTTAAAAACAGTCCCAAAGTTCAGATCCCATGGATAGAGAGTGATTCTGCCTAGGATATAGAGAGGGAGGGCAATCTGATTTTTTCTAAATTTCCCAGTTGATTTAATGTGCAGCTGGTTTGAGAAATGATAAATAACGGCCTTGCAGTCCTTTGTAAGGCTTTACTCTGAGTGACAGGGGAAGCCATTGAAGGATTTGAGCAGAGGAGTAACAAGATGGGCCTTATGTTTTGAAAGGATCCTTCTGGTTGCTGTGTGAAGATTAGACTGAAATAAGGTGCAGGGCTGGAAGCAGCAGAGAGAAAGGAAGATAGTATGATAGTCCAGGCAGGAAAGTGTCGGAGACCTATGTGGTAGCTGAATGAATGTTAAAGCTGGAGCATCTGAGATGTGACTGAGATTATGGAAAGAGTGAAGTGATTTAGGCTTAGAACCCATCCCCAGGTCTCTCAACAAATGTGGTCTGGTAATTTTAAGGACTGAAGCCCAAGGCCAGGGCCTCAGGTATTTGTGGTTCCCCTTGAACTGGCCCGGTAAAAACCCCCCTTTGCAGCCTTTTCTTGATACACAGTGCCTGAGGATTTCATCCCAGCTATCAGAGTGATTCCAGGCAATCAGGCTGATTGGAAAATAGTCACCAATGACCTACTGCCTCAAGAACAGTAGGGACATTTTTACCTAATTCCCCTCCTCAGGTTACAGAGATGTGTGATTTGATCCCTATAAAGAATACCCAGCCAGAGCAGAAATGGGAAAGCAGCAGAGAAAGACATGAGAGAAAGTGGAGATGGTTTGACTAGGAAAAATTTTTCCACATACTTCCAAAATCCTGTTCTTCATAGGATAGAGCAGGGCAAGAGGGTTGCTTTTCTTTGTGTTTTCTCTCCAATGCTGGATAGTTGGACTGGAGCTGAGAAGGTGTGGTTAAGGACTCTGAAACTGCCAAGGTCTCTCTTAAGGCCAGTTTGAGGCACAAATATAAAATTGATGAAGTGTGTCATTGGCTCCAGTTCTGTGCTATTGTCACCGTTAATGTGGCCCTGTTGTTATTGGAATGAGTCTTTGGAAAAGGAGCTTATAGGCCCTCAATGGGCTCTTTCCGGTGTGTTGGAGTACAGCATCATCCCCTCCTCTACCCCTCACTTACCAAATGACCTTCACATAAGCCCTACTGACCCTAATTATGATATCCAAGGGTATTGCTTGTGCAATTCAGTAATTTTTTTTGTGGAAAATTTGTAAATTACCCTGAGTAGTCACTGATTCCATTCCCATGGAAAACGTTCCCAGAAAAAATGGTTATCTCTCCATTTCCAAGATACCTTCCTCAACGGAGACTCACAGCTGGCTTTGGGAAAGTAATCATCTCACATGCAAAGAACTTTATACTTGTAAGGAACCTTTGAGATTTCCTTGCTCTGCTTTGTTTTACAGTGAGTAGGGCAAGTGAGGACCAGTCAAAGAAAATGATGTTACCAAAGTCATATTCCCATTTTGTAACAAAGCCAATACTCAGTTTCTCTAGATTCACAGTCCAAGGTTCACACCATGCAAAATTTCCCTTTAGAGCTTGAACCAATCTCCCTAAGATCTATGTAGGAGCAATGATTGGCCTGACTGCACAGGTATATGTGTCTAAGGACAGAAGGTGGTGATAGGAGAGACATGGATTGGGGGCTATCCAATTGTGCTTAACCAAGGAGCCCAGAATATCAGGTGTCTGTTTCAGTGAGGTTCAGCCTGGGAGGGAAGGTAGAAGTTTATCCCTCAGGTAACTAGTACATTACCTATTCTTCAGGTGCCAGTTCCACAGTCTTCTTGGGCCTAAGGAGAGAGCAGTGGCTCCTGGAATCATAGCAATATTATCAAAAGTATTTGGTGGGTATTTATATTTGGTTCATACATTTGGCTGAGTTATTGGGCCCAGCCCAAGGGTCCCTAGTTACCCTGGCTTCCCTCCCAATAGCAAAAGAAGATACGACATATTTGCCCCCTCCTTAACTTCCTCCATCTCTTCCTCTTAGACTAGTGGGCTCAAAGTAACAAGGATTTCTTCCTACCTCTTCTGTAGAACTCTTCCTTCTGTTGGCCTTCCATCTCTATCCTCCATCACAGACAGACTGCAGCAAGGCCCTTCTCTGAATTGTGTTGGCAGAGAGCAGCATGTCTCTCAAGCATGACCCTGCATGAAGTAAGTGATGAATGAATGAAGACAAACAGCTTGGGCTTCTGCCAGGCAGAGCAGACGCTCTTTAGAGGTACCCAGAAGTTCCTGATAAAAGCCTATTGGACACAGGATTCTCTCCAGTATAGGTCTGGGCCATAGATCTGCTGTCCTTGTGGAAAGGGAAGATCAGAAGAGGCCTTGTGTTCCTTTTACACTAATAACAATCTTTAGTTTGCTTCCAAGAAAACTGGGAGCTGAAAGCTTCTGGAGAACCATTTGGTTGAGTTAAAAGGGATTCTTCTCTACAGGTGGTCACAAGCAGTTTAGGCTCAGGCCAGAAAGAAATGTGGCCAAGCTGAAAAGAAGACTGTATGTAAGAATTATTAATAAAATAGAGACCCATCCTGGAATACTGGTCTCATCCTATGGCTTATGTTGACATGAGACATTCTTTAAAACACACACACACCATATTAAATATATAATTCACATACCATAAAAGTCACCCTTTTGTAGTATACAATTTAGTCGGATTTAGTTTTTTCAAAGTTGTGCAACCATCATCATTATCTGTTTCCAAAACATTTTTAGCACTCCAAAAAGAAATTCTATACCCATTTGCATTTGTTCCCCATTCCATTCTTCCCCCAGCACCTGGCAATCACTAATGTCTATGGATTTTATTTTTCTGGTTATTTCATATAAGTGTAATAATAGAATATGTGCCCCCCCCATTTTAAAGTATTTTATTGATTCTTTTACAGAGAGGAAGGGAGAGGGATAGAGAGTTAGAAACATCGATAAGAGAGCAACATCAATCAGCTGCCTCCTGCACACCCCCTACTGGGGATGTGCCCACAACCAAGGTACATGCCCTTGACCAGAATCTAACCTGGGACCCTTCAGTCCATAGGCCGATGCTCTATCCACTGAGCCAAACCAGTTAGGGCAATATGTGCCCCTTTTAGTCTGCCTTCCTTCACTTAGCACAATATTTTTAAAGTTCATCCATGTTCTAGCAAGCATCAGTACTTTATTCCTTTTTATAGCTGAATGATATCCCATTATATAGATACTAGAGGCCCAGTGCATAGATTCATGCACCGGTGGGGTCCCTCAGCCTAGCCTGTGCCCTCTTGCAATACAGGATCCCTCAGGGGATGTCAGACTGTGGGTTTTGGCTCGATCCCCACAGGCCAGGCCGAGAGACCCCACTGGTGCACGGATCTGTGCACCGGGCTGGTTTCAGTCTGATCCCCGCAGGCCAGGCCAAGGGACCCCACTGGTACATGAATCCATGTAGCAGGCCTCTAGTGTGTATATAAGATCTTTGGTTAATCTTGTCCAGCTCTCTCTGATATTCATCAGTCTGTTCCATGTTTCCATGCCTGTGTGTTGAGCGTCTGCCCCCTGGTGGTCAGTGTGTGTTATAGCTACCGTTCGAACGGTCAAATGGTCACTTAGGCTTATGTATGCTGCAGCTTGTTTATCCTTTCATAAGTTGATAAACATTTGTTTTGTTTCCACTTTTCAGACTACTATGAATAATGTTCCTCTGAACCTAGGAGAGGAATTGCAGGTCTATGTTTAACATTGTAAGGAACTACCAGAACTACTAGACTCTATGTTTAACATTATGGGGGACTGTACATAGGACACTTTTAAGTATGGGAGATTTGGGGGTCATTTTTGTGTGTTTGTGTAATGAGTATTTATCAAAAATCTGTTCTGTGTGTTTGGAGATGAAAATATATCAAATACACAGGGTACAAATAAGATGGAAGGGAAGGGTGCTTCATTCTTACTGATGGGGTTAGGGAGGAAGTGGCATTTGGGTTAAACCTTGAAGGGGGTATAAGATTTCTTTAACAGTTGAAAAGAAGTCGAATGGGTTTGGGGAGGTTTTCCAAGTAGCAGGAACAGTATAGCAAAAGCAGCACGTTTGGAAATGATATGACAAGATCAACTGAAGCACAGACCTCAGGGGATGATGGATTCATAAAGGAAGGCAGGACTAGGTTATAGAAGGCCACAAATGCCGTGCAAAGGATTTGAGACTTTATTCCTAAAACAATAAGAAACCATTGCAGATTTTTGCTGATGTTATTGGATTTTTGAGGTGGATGTTTTAGGAAACCCAACACTGATACACTGTTTTTTTTTGCCTTAGGATTACTATAATATTGGCTAGAGGATAATAGTGATGTGAGAACATATCGTGTGAGGTACTCTGAGTAAGGTGATTTAAATAACCAAAGCCAGAGAAGAAGTACACAAATATATATGTCTGCATGTACATGGGAATGTGTCATCTTTCAAGAAGATAAAAAAGTTCTGATGATTTTCTCCCAGTGCTATCGTTCTTGATTTTGTTTTTTTCTTCCTCACCATTCAGGCTCTCCTCACCACAGTATAAAATTAGAGATGTGGCATGTTGGAGCAGATGGCACAATTCTAAGAACTACTGAGGAGCAATGTTGGAAGGGATCTTCCAATGGTCTAGAAATCTCCTCGCATTACTGATGGGAAAACTGAGACTCTGAGTTGGACTATAATTACCCAAAGTCACCAGTGAACTGATAGTAGAGCTGGGATTTAAAATAAAATCTCTAGATAACTACTTCAACATACCATATAGCCTAAGTAACATCCCTTATATTTTAGAAACTGTATAATGTATTATTCTTTCTATAGGAAAAAATATACAAATTGAACTCAGCACACCTCTTAAGCTATGCCAGCCATAGATATGGGTTACAATAAGCTAAGCACTCTCTCCCCACACCATCCTACTGACCACTTTGCTGGTGAATGGCATCACTTCATTCATTCATTCATTCATTCAGTTCATTAGTTGTCCAATAAGCAGGCATTTATTGAATTGTGGTTCACAATCTGGTAGGGAGTTATAGCAAGGACACAGACAACAAATTAGAGAATGTAGAATTAAATATGATTATGATAAAAGTGTGTTCATTTTCTATGGCTGCTGTAACAAATTACTACAAAGTTAGTGATTTAAAATAACAAAAATTTATTCTCCTACAGTCCTGAAGGTCAGAAGTACAAAATTAGAAAATCAAGATGTTGACAGGGCTGTTCCTTCTTGAAGGCTTTGAGGAATAATCTATTCCTTTCCTCTTCTAGCTTCTGGTGGCAGTTGGCATTCCTTGGTTTTTGGCCTCATCAACCCAGTTTTCAGGGACAGCATCTTCAATCTTTATCTGCTTCATCTTAACATTGCTTTCTTCTCTGTGTTTGTGAAATCTTCCCCTGGCTCCTTCTTATAAGGATAAACTAGAGTCCTGTTGCATGAAGATTCGTGCAATAGGCCTTCCTTCCCCTGGCTGACGACACTGGTTTTCCTCTGGCACCTAGGACCCGGGCCGCAGGGGAGCCAAGCTTTCAGCCTTCAGGCTTGGCTCCAGCCACAGTAGAGCCTTTAGTCTTCAGTCTTCAGTCTTTAGTCTTCACTCTGGTGGAGCCTTCAGTCTTTGCTCTATGCCTGCGTATGCAAATTAACCCACCATCTTTGTTGGGTTAATTTGCATACTCACTCCTGATTAGCTGGTGGGCATTGCAGAGGTATGGTCAATTTGCATCTTTCTCTTTTATTAGTGTAGATATGATTGCACTTAGGGCTCACCTGTATAATCCAGGATAATTTCCCATCTCAAGATCCTTAATTTAATTACACCTGCAAAGTCCTTTTATCATATAAAGTAACACATTCACAAGTCCCAGGGATTAGGTTGAGGACATTTTTGGGAAGCCATTATTCAGCTTACCACAAGAGGTAAACAATTTAAGGCTGATGGAAGGCATAAGATGTAGATACAGACCTGGGAGGAAACTGTCAGGATGAGAGGTGAGGGCTGGGGCTAGGGTTTTTCTCTTTATAACAGCAACTGGCCCATATGGAGTTCAGAAACAAGTTCAGCACCATGCTCAACTGCTCATTATAAACAGTAGCCTACTCTATTAAATATAGCCAGAGAAGTTCATACACAGTGTTCCAGACTGTGAAGAAAGGCTTGGGGATATAGAATATATGTACTGCTTGACTTTCAATTAGGAAAAGTGTGTAGCAGCAATTTGCTTTCAAAATGTTGGTCCAATTTTATATAATCTCTGGGACAATTAAAGGCAGAAGATGCTAGGTGGGAGAACTGTTGTTTGCTTATTTACCTTATCTCCTCGATGTACAGACATTGCTTCCTGGCATAGGTGTCCAGTGAATATTTGTTTGCATGTTGAATGCCTGTCTTTTCTTGGGAAACTTGAAACACAGGAGTAATTCTTATGGTCACGGTCTGTTAGGAGGCAAGCAGCTGGATAAGAACCTCTTGAGCTGTTCCTTGTGATCAAATTTCTGTAATTATGTTTCCCCATGTGTAGAAAAGCCTTTCTTGGAAAAATTTAGTCCTCCTGCATCTCTCTCTCTCTCTCTCTCTTCCCACTGCAGAGGCTGTTACTTAGCACAAACATTATTATTATTAATTATTATTATTTTGAATATGACAAAGGGGAGTAATTATAGCAATATATACATATATATATATATATATATATATATATATAAATTTTTCTTGTCTATATTGTATAGACAAGTATGCCTATTTCAAAATTGTGCCTTGTTTTGAAAACCTATCTGAACTCATCAATACAGGCCCTTTGGAAGAGTAAAGGGGCCTGCTTCTACAGGAGGCCAGGCTCTTTCCCTCAGAGTAGATTAACCATTGGTGATCTGACTCGGCCTTGATGGAGGGTAATGGACCATGTATGACAACAGGGCATCTGGGACTCATTGTCTTTCTTTCATTGTACAAGGGGAAGAGAAGCAAACAGTTACAAAGCTTTGATTATGGGCCAGGCATAGATCAAGTCATTGATTTTTTTTTCTGAAATACTGTGAAGAAAGTCTTAATTATGGTCATTTGACACATGAAGAATACTGAGGCTCCAAGGTGATGAAGTGTCCTGCTCAAGGTTTTCCTCTAGGTTTTCGAGGTGGCATGTTTCTCTCAGTCTCTCACCAGCTACTGCATACCCTGATGATAAGACTAGGAGCAGGAGGAGGCAGTGACAGGTAGGCAAGGAGTAGGTGGTGTGAGATGTGATAGAAGGCCCAGATGTGGCTTCTGCATGGAACTAACAGGCTGTTCTGGAAAGTCAGAGTGCACCTGGCAACTATGTGGCAACTTTACAAGATAAAATTTGTACTGTCAATTCATTTATCAGGAATGGTTGCTGGCAGAATTTCAAGGAAGTTTTACCAGGGGAGTGCTGCCTCATATAACTGCCTCCATTGAACACTGATATTTTTCAAATGCTGAAGTGATTCCTGTGTCCCCTGCCATGTTATACAGATTTATATGTATAATTGCCAGGTTGATTAGCCTAATTTCTCTATTTCAATTCTTAGAAAATTCTAATCAGTGCTCCCACCTACCAAGCAAGGACTTAAGTGCAGGTTATCCCAGCCAGGAGACATGATCTTGAGTAGGCACAGCTCCTTCGTCTTAGTGCACAACTGGTGAGAGCTAAGGGAAAGCACCATTTAAGTTCCTGGGCCCACCGCTTTGCTTTCTAGCCTTCTCTTTCTCAATTGCCCCAGGTTTGTTGGTTGGAAACATCTGATTACAGAGCTAATAAAAAGGTGGGGGTTAAAAATGCACACTGAGATTAACGTGCGGGAAATCAGCCCTCCTGGGGGTGTCACAGTCGTCAGGAAACTGAGAGAACTGGATTAAATGGATCTAGAAAATGTTAATGTTTGTCTACAGTTGATCGCGCCCTCCCACCTCACCCACCCAGTACCCAGCAAGTCTCCCAGGCTTCCCCTGGGGCAGGAAGCGGGGTCCTGAGGTGAGGGTGTGGCCCTCTGCGGGGCGCTCAGGTGGCGAGTGCAGGTGGCCCTTTAGCACGGCCTGCTAAGGGTAAGGACCCCTTACTCTGCTGTCCTGGCCGTTTGCTCCCGGGAACTCAGCAATTAGGCTGGTCGAATGTTTGATTTGCAAGTCAAAGCTTGGCCCAGGACTATATTGGGCTGCCAGACTAAAGCAGGCAGGGGGAAGGGTGGGGGAGGATTAGTGCCTAGCAGGTTTGAACTGCCATTGCTGGGGCGCTCCCGCCTCCACCCTTTGGAGTAAGTTTAGCAAGGTCGCTTAAATCCGCCTGCTGGGAGCCTGGGAGGGAGTGCGCATTGGCCTTCCGCCAGCCTCCTCCAGGCGGGATGCAGAGTTTCGTTCTGAACTTCAGAGTTGCCCCACCCCCCCCCCACCCCGTCCACCTCCAGCCCCCACCCGCCACCCCCTTTCCTCGTCTCTTGAGCTCCATCTTCCGCCTATTGTGACCTGAAGAACCTGTTGTCCCGACGGCCAGTCGCTGGCGAGGTGCAGCGACAGGGAGCAGCTCGGTCGAATGAAGGTCTCCAGGGACCCTAGCTGGCGCCAAATGCACCTCCGCCAGCACTCTCAGGCTCGAACATAACCTGCTGAGAACGACCACAGCCCCGCGAGGCATGGCTGGGCGCCTGGGGCGATAGGAACAGCCAGCATCTGTCTAGCTTGGTTTGGCTAGGCGGTGGCCAGCGGCGCTACTCTGCTTCAGCCTCCTGCCGCTCATCAGTGGGTTCTTCCCGCTCCAGGCTGCGCAGGACGCGGAACCTCCAGCCAGCCTGCAGTCCGTGGACCTGACCGCCGCGTGGCACGCGTGGCAGAGCAAGCAAAGCCTAAGTGTGGACTCGCCCACTTACGGGTTTAGTCGCCTGACCGAGCGCTGCCCCTCGCCGCTGGAAAGGTAACACCCGTCGCGCGCTCCCAGTGGAACCAGTGTCTACGCTGTCAGGGGAATGGCCCAATTTTGCCACCAATTTGGGGAAAGTGGCAGAGACAGGAACTACTCAGGGAGCCTGTCTGGAACTGTTGGGAAGTGCCAGAGTTGGGAGTTGAGCGGAGGCGCCTTCTGGGCGCGACTCAAGGAGCAGCAGCCAGTTTGCATGAGTCACCAAGCTAATTTATGAATTTAAGGATGCGGGGTAAAACCTTATCCACTCCTGAATAGCCCTTCCGTGGGGATGGAAAGGGTAAATGGGGAAGAGAGGTGGTGGGGGAGGTGAGGAGCCAAGGGCAGTGGTTAGGGAAGCTCCTAAGAGCAGCATAAAGTTGTTGGCTTCCCAGGAGGAGGAGGGTCCCAAACTCTGCCTCAGGACTGTCCAGCACTTAGCTGCCCTGAGGAGTTGAAGGTCTGCTCACTGTAAGGGGCTCTGCGGTAACAGGATAAGTGTAGTTCTGTAGGTCCACCTCTCTAGGCAGAGACCAAGTAACAGCCTCTGGTGACAAATGTCATGGTTTTGTGGAAAATGATGCCAACCTTAAGCCACCTATCTGCAGAAAGATGAAATCTGCTTGGGTGGATGGTAGTCTTGCAGTGAATCATGGTTAGGGAAGGGAATGGAAGCAGGGAAAGGTTGCTCTCTTCAGATGTCTGCAAAGCTGTCCTATGGAAAATAATTATGTTTGTTCTGTGTAGCCCTGGAAAGGAGAACTTCAAATGGGTGGGAATTCAACAGGGTGGAAGCCACCAGGAAGCAGAATTAAGCTTACTATAAGGAAGCACTTTCTAATAGGAGTGCTTTTACTGTGTATCAGGCATTTTACTAAGTACTTTACATTAATTAACCCACTTAACACTTAGCAAAGTTTGGATCTGTTCAATGATGAATTAGAATGGCCAGGATGCCTACAAGTCACTGGAAGACCTTAAGCAGAAAAGAGGTCCAAGAACCACCTGACTGCTATATTGTGGGAAATACTCAAGCCTCATGAGGAGATTCACGCTATATGACTAACAGGGCTTTTTCATACCTTGAGCATTCAGAATCCTAAATTAAGGGATCAGGGATTTTTTTAAGAGCACCTAGAACCCGAGAACCTAGGGATCTCAGGTCCAGACTCCTCACTGTACCTGTACTGTGATTCCTAGGTTGAAGGCTCAGGCTTCGCAAGAAATGGTTATACTTATACAGCTTGCAAAAGCAGCCTCTCTGAGTTACTGTCAGGTTAGCAGAAATGCACATTTAACTACAAGATAATTGTTCCAGCTGGATACCTAGAGGGAAGGCTGATCTTTTGAAAGTCAAGATTGGTTAAATGTGGGCAGCTGGAGACACCTTTCTTTGAGAAAGGTGTGTGTGTGTGTGTGTGTGTGTGTGTGTGTGTGTGTGTGTAGTCAAGGACAGGATGTTTGAAACTGAGAACAATACCCTCTCCTGGTGAAAGGAGACAAGGCTTCAGCTCTTTCTGATCTCAGGTTAAGATGAGGTTGGTGACAACTACCTGTTGATTTAGTGAAGTTGAAAGAGGCTTGTACAAGAGATTCTGTCACCCACTCTTGTTGTGACTTTAGAGATGCCCCAGCATTTCTCTAGGTTTCATGTCTCCATTTGTAAAGCCAGGCTGGGATCTATTTTGAACTAAGATCTTAAAACAAAACAAAACCCAAAACCATAACCTTTGTATTTCGAAGTGAAATTAGATGGAGAGGGAAGGAACCAAAGGTAATGTGCATAGATTTCCCCATGTAGTGGTTTCTGAGACAGTAGCTGCATGTTGTTGCCTTTGGAAAATGATTTATCTTCCTCCAACCCAGGGCTCCTGTCCTTGTTAGTGGATGATCAGTAGGAGTGTCATTGAGCTGAATTCTTTATATATTTCCTTTCTCAAAATCCCCTTTCTCTTTCCTTTCTTTTCATCTTTCACTAACACTTCTTTCTCCAATTTCCACTGGCCATTGCTCTGCCCTTAACACCTGGACAACTAAGTGGTTTCCAATTCTTCCTTATAACACACAGGGTTTCAGTGTGCCTTCTTGGCTGTTTATTATCTACTAGTAGCCCTGCGCACGAATCTGTGTGTCAGTAGGTTGCTGCTGCCCTCCTGTAGCTCTCCGCCCGCTGCCCCACCCTCCTATAGCTCCCCCTGCCCCCCCCATAGCTTGATGCCATGCCCCCTCCTTTAGCTAGCTCTTTGCTTCCCACTTGCTTGGTGCCCTGCCCCATCCTGTAGCTCTCCTCCGCCCGCATGTAGTTCACTGCCCCACCCTCCTGCAGATCCATGATCCGGTCGTTATGCGGTCAGTCGTTATGCTGCACGGCATAACGGATAATTAGCATATTCCTCTCTTATTATATAGGATGTGCATGTGAGCACCTATTTCTGTAGGGTAGATTCCGAGAAATGGAATTGTTGTGCCAAAAGGGTTATGGTTTAAAATTCTGCCACCCCAAACAATTTATTATGGACATTTCAAACATACAGAAAAGTTGAAAAGATTGTATAGTGAACACCCATAAATTACCTACATTCTATCATTAACATTTAACTATATATGCTTTGTCACATATCTATCTGTTCATCTCTGTATACATTCACCAAACCATTGTTTAATTTGTGTACATCTTATGAATTAAATATGGTATTTTAAGTATTTGTGTTTTTCTCACTACCACAGAAGCTGAGCCTATGAAAATATTTTTCTGTAAATTGTCTCTTCATATTTTTTGTCCATTTGTTTGTGACTTGTTTGCTTTTTGCTATGGATCCGTGAGAGCTGTTTATTTTGTAACTAGTGGCCTGGTGCATGAAATTCATGCATGGGGCGGGGAGGGTGTCCCTCAGCCCAGCCTGCACCCTCTCCAATCTGGGACCCTTCAAAGTTTGCAGGGATTGGGTCTAAACCAGAAGTCGGACATCCCTCTCGCAATTTGGGACTGCTGGCTCCTAACCGCTCACCTGCCTGCCTGCCTGATTGCCCCTAACCACTCTGCCTGCCAGCCTGCTTGCCCCCAACTGTCCCCCTGCCGGTCTGCTCACCCCCAACTGCCCCCCTGCTAGCCTCCTCACCCCCACTTTCCCTCCCCACTGGCCTGCTCACCCCCAAATGCCCCCCTGCTGGCCTTTTCACTCCAAACTGCTCCCTCCCCCGCTGTCCAGATCACCACCAACTGACCCCCACTGATGGCCTGATCACCCCCAACTGGCCCCCCGGCTGGTCTGCTCACCCCCAATTGCCCCCAGCTGGCCTGATCACCCCCAAAGGCCCCCTCTACCGGCCTGATCACCCATAACTGCCGTCCTATCCTGGTCTGATCACTCAACTGCCCTCCCCTCTTGGCCTCTAACCACGTCTACCTCGGCCCCGCCACCATGGCTTTGTCCAGAAGAATGTCCAGAAGGTCTCCTGGAAGGTCTCCCAGTATAATTAGCATATTATTAGTATAGATAGAGGCCTGGTGCATGGGTGGGGGCCCGCTGGTTTGCCCTGAAGGGTGTCTAGGATCAGGGTGGGGGTTCCCTTGGGGTGTGGGGTGGCCTGCGCGAGGGGCCTGTGGTGGCTTGCAGGCCGGCCAGGCCCCCATGGGGTGAGGGTCCCTGCTGGGATGGGTGGCCAGCCTGGGTGAGGGGCTGAGAGCTATTTTCAAGCTGGCCACACCCCCTTCAGGGTGGGGGCTCCTGCTGGGGTACCTGGCCAGCCTGGGTGCGGGGCTGATGGCTGTTTGCAGGCTGGCCAAGCCCCCCAGCAGGGACCTTCACCCCATGGGGGTGTGGCCAGCCTGGGTAAGGGTCTGAGGGCCATTTTCAGGCTGGCCATGCCCCACCCCCTGGTGACCCAGGCCCCCAGCCACTCCTTGAGCAGAGGCCAGGGCTCCCAGCCCCTCTTTTTTTTGTTTTTGCCACTCCTTGAGTGGAGGCTAGAGCTGGCTGGAAGTTTGGCTTCCTCTGTCGCTGGGGGCAACCCAAGCCTCCTGCTCGCTCCAGCTTTGTGGCCGCCACCATCTTTGTTGGGTTAATTTGCATAGTCACTCCTGATTGGCTGGTGGGCATAGTGGAGGGACAGTCAATTTGCATGTTCTCTTTTATTAGTGTAGACATATATCTTTAGGTGGCAGTGATATTGCAGAACTCATGAGTTTTTTTCCAAAACACTATTATTGATGACAGAAATGCTCTCTTTCAACCTTCCCCCCTTCTCATCTTATACCTTAGGCTGTCATTATTTCTCACCTGGACAATGAGCAGAGTGATCTTTTAAAAACAAATCTGATGGTGTCACTCTCTTTGTTAACACAGATCTGATGCTGTCAACAGTACCACATTGCTTACAGAATATAGTCCAAGATGATCTGACACCAAACTGATTTTCTATTGCTATTTCTTCTGCTCTAGTTTAAAACTCCTGAATACCAGCCAAATTTGGCAACTTGCTATTCTTCAAATGCTCACACTTTTTCCTCCTCTTTGCTTTTCCTCAGTTCTTCCATCTAAAATGTTTTCCCTCCCTCCTATTTCCACAAATTTTGTTCATCTTTTAAAGCCTGGAGTAAATGCCACCTCCTCCACATGGCCTTCCCAGAATCCATTCCTTCCAAAAAAGTATACTTCAGAGAAGTAAAGGACTGATTGCACAAACTGTCCTCCCTCTAGTTTCAAGGTCCTCAGCCTGAGAGCACAACCTTTAGGGGCCCAAATTAAAATTTCTGTGAAATTTCCCCTTCTCATCTCTCTCTCTCACCCCTCCCTCCCTTCTTCCTTCCTTCTCCCTTCCCTTCCCCTCCCCCTCCAAGTTTTTCTCTCATACACAAACATGAACTACATAGTTATGTGCATATGTGTATTATGTTTTTCTGTTTGCTGTTCCTCTAAGGGCTTTAAGCATTACATGCTCAGAAATCTAAAAACTTAGCTTGAAAATAAGCAGAGAGCCGCACACCTAAATAATGACATTTCCATATCTGCCTTGAAATCCAATTTATCTGAAATTTTGAGCTGGAGTGCAATAGAGGTAGAGGGAAGAGTCAAACAACCTGGGATGTGTTTAGTGCCAACATACATGTTTTCCTGATGATTTATATATATAAAAGTGTAATAGCAAATCGACCAGATGGTGGAATGACTGGTCGCTATGACACGCAGTGACCATCAGGGGGCAAACGCTCAACACAGGAGCTGCCCTCAGCCTGCAGGCTCTGACCACCTGATCGGGACCTGCTGGCCAACCTCTCAGTCTCTTCTTCCAGCTGGCAGGCTCCAATCACCCAATGGGGAATGGGGAACCAGGGGTGGGTGGCGGCAGACATGGGTGGCACCAGACCAAGGTGGGTATGAGTGAGTGGGGCAGGCCCTGATTGCCTTGCCAGTCACCCCACACACAGAGGGTGACTGGTCGGGGGGGGGGGGGCAGCGAGCGGGCGGGAACAGCCAACCTCTCAGTCCTTTTCCCTGGCTGGCCAGCAGGCTCTGATAGCCTGATGGGGAACTGGGAACCGGGAGTGGGTGGCAGTGGACTTGGGCAGCACCAGGGTGGGTGCGAGTGAGAGGGGCTCCAAACACCCCACCAGTCGCCCCACACACAGAAGATGACCGGCAGGGGGCGGAGTGGGCTACCAGCAGCTGGGGAAGATCAGCCCTGATCGCAGGCCAGGCCTAGGGACCCTACCCATGCACTCATTTTGTGTGTCGGGCCTCTAGTGTGTGATATAAAGAGCATAAAGAAGCCAGGAAAGGGGTTGATGGGTGGAACCCATAGAGCTATTGCTGTGATATTAGTGTTTTGGGTGCTGCTGATTTGCTAAAGTCATTCTGAGTGTAATGTGGGTGAAGCTACTGTATTATGTCATGTTGGACAAGCTGCTTCCACACTCTGACCTTCAGATTCTCATTGGTCAAACAATGAGAAAATAATAATGACTTTGCCATAGGAAGGAGCAAATTAGATAATCTGTGGGAACACACAGAGACCTGAGTTCCAGTTATGACTTTATATAAATACTTTGCTCTCTTTATGTCTTGATTTGCTATCTGTAACACTAGATTGAACTACATTGGTGATTTTCAACAAGGACATCTTCCATGGAAGCCCAATATGCTTCCAGTGGAACTCCTTGGGCTTTGAGATAATCTTCTGGGTTAGTATCCAAGGTGTAGTCTAGACTAAGCTAAATAATCTCCAAGGGTCCTTCTAGTTCTGATATTCCTATGTCTGTTCTTCCGGGTAGCTCCACTATCACCACTGTTTTCTAGGCGAAAGGCAGGATATGCACACACAACAGGGCTCTTCCTTAATTCCTACTTATTCTTGGGTCCTCTGTCACACTTTCACAACACATGTTCTCTCTCCACTTGTCAGCCAGGATCTGTGGCCTGCCTACTGGGACTGGCCATTTTTGGAGCCTGTTCACAGATACCAAGACCATTGTTAATGCCCATGGCCTAAACTCTCTCCCTCCGTTATCCCAGTTGAAGACTGTGGGAGCAGGGGCCAATGGGTGAAGGAAGAAAGGCATAGCCTGAATTCCCATAGTCATTTATGGAAATCCCCTTGGGCAACAGCCTTCTGGGTTATGAACAAGAAAGAGCAGCATCAGTGGCACATGTGTTCCCTGGAGGCTTGGTACACATTCCTCTAGTTTGATTCTCAGAGCTTACAACAACCAGCTTACAGTTGCTATTTGAAGTCACTTCTGGCTTTTTGTACCCATGAACAGATAGTACCACTTCTTGACTAGCACCTGAAGCCCAAATCTCAGGCTCTTGCCTTCAAGGCATCCTTCTAAATTAGCCCATCTCTCCTATTTCTGCATTCCTTTATTAGGGCAACTGACCCTTAGAACACCCAATTGCAGACCACACTCAAATAAAATGTACCTGAACTCCAGAAAAGTGTATAAAGGACCACATGTAAATAAAACAACAGTGAATTCTACTTCAAAAAGACATTTTTTTTGGTTTAAAAAAGAAAGAACAGGGAGGGAAAAACTGTATTCAACAAGTTTAAATTCTCCTGAACTATATTTCAATCCACATAATGGCCAGTTCAAAGCTGAGGAAAGAAACAGAGGGGTGGAAATAGAGAAAGAGAGAGAGAGATTGGGTGAAGGGAGGTGGGATGAAAATCAACGAATGACAAATACTCAGAAAAGGAAAAAATTGAGTTGTTTTTTTTTTTTTGGATAATAAATACAGAGCCATTTATTTCCATGTAGGAATCTTGGCAACATTTAGCATTCTGACTTTTCTTAATTCTATAATATTACCTATGAAAATATGAAACAATGATCCTATCATGAATTTACATTTTTCCCTGCTTTGTGAGAAAGCAAAATGTTGTCAAATGTAAGATGAAATATCTTGATCTTTATTCTTGAGCTTTCAGAGCTCCCCTCTAAATAAGAGGGAAACTATTCATGACAGCTGATCAGAGGCAGTGATCAGAGCACCATTACCCTAGATTATCTCTGGTCTCACAGAAGTAGGCCCCCTCCAACAAGGCCTTTGTTCCTTCTTCCTTGCTTCCCCATACCCTTACCCTGCTTGTTGCTATCTTGGTGCTTTCATTACCACCATTCTGTAAGCTAGATTTGGGGTTCAGGAGCTCAGGGACTGACTTTTGGAAGATAAAAATAGATAAGGAAAGTTGGGCCTTTAGTCTGAAGACCTTGAAACCAGAGGTGGTAGAGTTTGCACAGTCAGCCCTTTTTTTCTTATTATCCTGATGATAGGAAGTTGTTGGGAGCTGAGGGTAAAGCTAGAGTTCAAGAGACTGTTAGATACAGAGCCTGGGTCATGATCATTGCCAAAGTCAGTTAATACTGAAGTCTGATTTTATTCAAGGGCTTCTGTCATTTTCCCCGGAGCCCCTAACAAGTGATGAAGGCACATTTGCTTTTCCTGCTGGTGCCATTTTACTCCTATGGAATAAAATGAGGAAGAGATGAGGGCAAAGACTTGGAAGTGGGGAGGGATGAGAAGGGAGCCTGCTGGGACTTCAGAGGAGAACTGGCCAGTCAGAACAGAGAGAATGAAACTGTTTCTGGAGCAGCACAGGGCTTGGTGGGCAGAGACTCCCTTCCTGTCTGTCCTGGCTTCTGACAGAATCCTAAGCAGGAAGTCAGGCTATACTCATATTGTTCTACAGGCCTGTACTACAGATGTCTGATGGCCTCCTCACTCTGTAAGAAAAGGCAAAAGGTTGACTGGAAAACACTGGACCCTGTGGCCTTGGGTCTCTGCTCCTCTAACCCTTTAGCCTTTATGGCCTAGTCTTTTCCTCTTTTTTTCTGGTTTGGAGGGAAGTAGGCCTCATTAGGGTCTTGAGAGTCTGACTCAAGGAAATAGGGCATGGATATGGGTGAGTGTGGGGCATAGTGTCCAGTTCTATGGTCCTCCGACTGCCTGCTTTGTTTTTTTCCATCTCTCTGCCATCAACTTCCAAGTGCCCCAGCTCCTCAGTTTCTTGTCTTTACTCTCTTCCCTTACTTTCTACCCTTCCTCTCAATTAAAGCTCCCCATTTTCCACACATCTGATTTCAGGTAGATTTTATGGAAAATCCCATGATTGATTCACACTAAGGTGTGCCTGATTGATTGACATGCTCTTCCAGGGTTCTCTGGCAGCACAGTTCTGCCTCTCCAACAGCAATGTTTGGGTCTTGTTGGTAGAACTTTGTGGCTTCTGGCTCTTACTGTCATGTCACAGATAAGGAATAAGTAGAATAGGTGTTTCTCTGTCCTCGATTATTTATCTGTAAACCAGGATAATAGTAACTACCTCATCACCTTGCTATGAGGATTAAATGAGTTAATGCATTAAAGCACTTGGAACAGGGCCTCACACATAGTAAGCCCACAAAAAATGTTAACTACTATCAATTCTGTCAGAAGAAGTGGTCTGGTAATGTGAAGAAAGGAGAGGTGAAGATCTAAACCCAGAGGAAAATCACTCTGTGTTTCACATACATAACCTAATGTGTTTCCCCGGGGAACAGTGAATGGCCTGGAACTTGGAGACAGGTGATCATACTGCAGCTTGAGGGGAGAATGAGCACCAGACTAGGCGTTCAGAGTATTGGGTTCTATTAGTGGGTATTCCACTATTTTGCTATGTCTCCATGGAAAAGTTCCTTACCTCTCTGGGCTTTAGTTTCCCTATCTTTGCCATGAGGAAGGGACCAAGTGATTTCTAAGGGCACTCATACCTCTTTTGTTCTTAGTTATAGAATTCTAATTCAAGGACAGCAGATACTGGGTCAAGAAAGTGGGGTAAGAGCAGAATGTATATAAGAAGATATGTCTGGGTGACAAGAATTCCCCAGGGTTAAATGTTTGTGCTGGGTATTGGTATTAGAGCTGACCCTAGACTATGATAAGTTGGGGTGTAAGTCAGAGAGCTCTGACTGCAGACCCAGGGACTGCATTGGCCCTGAAGGCTTCTGTGTTTAGTTATATAAAGGCTTAAAAGTCTTCATGTATAGGCGAATTCACAGGATGACTCCTCTTCTCCTAAACTAGTGGTTTATGGGAGATAGCATCCAGAATACAATGCTATCCTCTTCCTTCTATCCTCATTCTACCCTCAAACTGCAGTATGATCACCTAAGTTCCAGACAAATTTGGCCTGGCCATTCACTGTTCCCCAGGGAGACCCATTGGGTTATGTATGTGAAACACAGAGTGATTTTCCTTTGGGTTTGGATCTTATCCTATCCTCTCATTATATGCCCCTCTTCAAAACTCTGGGTCTCTTTACCTTCCTAGGCTTGCGAGGTGAGAGAGATCCCTAAACTAGTAGTGAGTCTACTAGTAAGAGGAAGTGGAGAGTTTTGCTGGCCCTTGGTCTTGCCCCTTTTGAATGAATGGACGACAGTTTTCTGCACTAATACTCAGTTGTCTGTGGCTTAAACTTGGGGTGCCAACTGCCACTTGGTTGAGCCAAGAATGGCTGAATGAATAGTCAAAGCTTGAGCTCATGGTATATATCAGCTTAGAATAATATAAAAAATTTCCTAAAATTTTTGTATCAAAGTAGCATATTTAAAACTACTACTAATGCTTATATAGTATGCAACTTTTTAGTTCACAGTTTTGTTTATTTTGCATTTATTAAGCACCTTCTATGAGGTACTGAGTTGTGCCCTAAAGATATCAAGATAGGAAAATGTGGTCTCTCCCCTACTGAGCTCATAACAGTGGGAGAGATGAGAAGTAAGTAGACTTATGACAGTGCAGTGTGCTAAGGAAGCTTACAGGAAAAAGAAAATGTTCTCTTTGGGCTTTGGGGCTGTGCTAGGGTTGGGGATGGGAATCTGGAGGGGAGGTCTGCAGAAGAAAGTGACATACAAGCAGAGCCTATGAATAGTGAAGTTCAGCAGAGGCCAGGAAGAAGTAGTGTTTAAATAGAGAAAGAAATCTGTGCAAAGGCTGGATGTAGAGTCAGAGCCCGACATATTTCCTGAATAGGAGATAATTTACAATACAACACAAACCGAATTGTGTTACTGCTCAATATCCTTTACCAACTTGACATTGTTCTTGGCAAGGTTCAAATCCCTTCACATAGATCATAAGACCCTTCTTAATCTGGCCTTTCCTATTCTCTCTTGTCTCTCGCACCAAAATGTAATTTGTGCCAGACACTGTTATTGATAAGACACTGTTCTTATAATTTACTCCTCACAACAACCTAGTTCAACCTCCTTATGCAGGAGCTAGCTGGCAGGTTTGGCCAGTTTGAAGGCTCTGTGGTAGAGAAGGGTTGCTCAGCCTGAGCTCATGCTGCAAATCCAAATGACCCTGAAACAGTGGTAATGAGCTACCCACCCACCTCCCTTATCCAGAGATAGGCCTATGGAGGTAGAGGTTATAGTTGATTTGGGAGAGGGAATTGGGTGAAGAGATGGGTAGGATGGGAAACAGTAGGAGTAACTTTCAGTCAGTCAGAATTTATTGAGGGCCAACTATATGGTTATTCTAGGACCAGGCCATTTTGTAAAAGGGAAGAGAAGCTATGCATGGGTGAAGAGGTAAATAGAGGAGGTAAGAGGGGCAAGGACCCAAGCCCTAAGGTGTTCACATCCAAGACCTCCTCACTGCACGCCTGGAGTGGCAAAGAAAAATTAATTTCTAACCTATATGGTCCAAATACCCAGAATCTCAAAGAAAGAGGAAGCCACTTCCCACTGAGGAGGGCCAATGCTGACTTTTACAGGGTGTGTGAGATGGAACAGAGATGATATTTCAGGCAGACTCTGGGGAATTATAGCTGAATTCTAAACAAATGATAATCCCCTTCCCACTTCCCATGTGGGAAAAATACTTCCATTCTCTCCTCACACTTCCTACCCTTCCTTTATCATGTCCCTTGATATAAAGATGCATCAGCAATTAGAGATGCTTCTCGGGGGGTTGGGTAGTCCTACAGCTTTGTGAAGTGGTTCATTTGACCTTAGGTCAGGATAGTCCTCTGCCCCAGACCATTCATGGGAGCACATTGTTGGACCAGGCCCATCAAGTGGGCCATGCAAAGATCAGAGAGGACCCTTGTGCCTCACTCTGGCAAGTATGGGAATAAGACAAAAGTTTTTCTTTGTTTCTTAAGTTTTTCATGTTTCTAAATACCAATTTATTATTTTCCTTTTTAAAATTTTTATTGTTGAAAGTCTTATAGATGTCCCCTTTCTTTTTCTCCCTTTGACCCCTCCTCTACCCCACCCCCACCCTCTCCAGGCCTTTCCTGCATTATTGTTTGTTCATTGGTCATGCATATATGCGTATAAGTTCTTTTTGATTAATCACTTCCCGCCCCACCACCCCTTCCCTCTGAAATAAGTCAGACTGTTGCATGTTTCAATGTCTCTGGATCTGTTTTGTTCATCAGTTTAATTTGTTCATTAGATTTCACATATAAGTGAGATCATGTGATACATATCTTTCTCTGACTATCTTATTTCACTTAGCATAATACTCTCCAGTTCCCTCCATGCTGTTTCAAAGGGTAAGAGATCCTTCTTTTTTAGAGCCATGGTGAAAATATACCGTAGATTTTTTTAAAATTTCTTTATTGATTAAGGTATCACATATTTGTCCTCATCCCCCCATTCCCATCCCACACCCCTCCCCACACATGCCCCCACCCCCCTGTTGTCCTTAACCTCTGGTTAGGCTCATATGCTTGCACACAAGTCCTTTGGTTGATCTCTCCCCTTTACCCCCACCCTTCCCTACCCTCCCTCTGAGGCCCGACAGTCTGATCCATGCCTCCTTGTTTCTGGGTCTGTTCTTGTTCATCAGTCTATGTTGTTCATTATTTCCCCTAGATGAGTGAGATCATGTGCTATTAGAAATACACTTATAAGAACAGAAAATGAGACAAGCAATATGGTTATGGTGACAGGCAAATGAATCAGTCTGTAGTGAGTTTCTTTCTGGGCCAACAGTTCTTTTGAGACCCAATTTCAATGTCCAACAGTTCCTTATGTCTACATGTCAGCACTGACATTACAGTTCTGGATGGTGGACAAATGGTGGTAATGCAGGTCTGACTCTCTGGTTTGGTCCTGGGCAACCTGCAGTGATGCACAGCTGCTTAACTGGTAGTATGGGAAGGCCACATCAGCGTCTTCCGTCTCTGGACTGCTTCTCTTCTGTCTTCATGGCTGGAGTAGTCCTGTTGATTCCTCTCTGTTGCTGGAATCCACATGGTCTCAGAGTTGTTTTCTGAAAATATATAAACATATTCTCGACCAAAAGTTAATAAAGGAATATTTTCTATAAATTTGACTTGGGATCCTATTTCATTTTTTGCCCAAATGATTTTCCTCTGGCTTGTTTTGTCACCTTGTGTGTTTTTCATGGGTGTCTTGCTTTTAGCCTTACAATTAATTTTCTAAAGTATTCATTTTCTAGATGTAATTTACTTACAGGATATTTTTCCTTACATGATATAAATCTACTATCTCCCTCCTTTTTTGATTTAAATGTTAGGAGGCTTTTGAAATTTTTATAATGTAGTCTTGATGGCTTTTAAATTTTAATTTTTTGCACTATAATATTACTGTTTTAGCTTCATTACATGGTGCACAATTTTATCATGAGATGAAGTACCAATAAAATTTTTAGTTAACACTTTAGGAACACCTTTTTGTCTAGTACAATTAATTTTTCTAGAATATTTGCTTGTTTCAACTAGCCAATTTAAATTTGCCTGAAAACTTGACTACTATTTTACTGTCAAATTTATTACTCTAACAACAATCTTATTTTACCCTGTAAATATTGGTGGAAGGGATTATTTGCCTTCTTGAGTAGGTCCTGAACATTCCTGGTGGTAGGCTGGATTTAGATATCATAAACCCACTTCTCCACACCATGGGTACAAGACAACTCAAACAATTCTTGTTGGAGTGAGAGGGCAAGTCTCTGTTGGTCACCTGGGTCCTGATCTGAGCTGGCATGGGAAGCACGAAGCAGCCATGGGGGCAGGAGACCTCCCTCAGAAGGGGCTAGCGTTCAGGCCCCTGCAATGTTGGGGGGGGGGTGAGGGTCTGTGCCCCACCTCTGTTGATCCCCAAATTCTCTCCTGATGGCCCCTCTGCGACTGTGCCTGTCTTAGGTTGTTCCTTCCTTGAGGAATCTTACCCGTTTCTGGCTAACCAGCCACCGGGGCCAAGCAGGGTGATGTGAGGTTCAGTTTTGTCTCCTTGGTAGCCTATGCCCCCATGGCCTCCATGCCCAGCACCTGCCTTGGGATCCCCTCGCCTGCTGGCGGGGCCCCAGCACTGATCACATATCTTGTGGAACCCCAGTTTCTTCTCCAGGGAGGGCTCAGTTCGCCCCACTGGGTGAGAGACAGATCCATGGCACCAGTCATCACGAGACTTCAACCTCGATATGAACAGAGAACTCATGCAACAGCTGTGAGCAATTGAATTGTGAGAAGAGGGTCTCTCTTGGCCTAAAGGGTAAGAGGGACCAATATAGAATGCTCAGGTGCCTTCCCAGGAGGCCCTCTACACAATGAGAAGGATTAAATCCTTACATGTCCTTTTTAAATTGCTGCCAGACATTCAAAGAATTAGTTTGTATACCGTAGATTTTTTTATCCACTCATCTGCTGATGGGCAGTTGGGCTGTTACCAGATCTTAGCTATTATAAATTGAGCTGCTATGAAATATGGGTGCATATATTCTTTCTGACTGGTGTTTCAGGCTTCTTCGGACATATTCCTAGTAGTGGGATCACTGGGTCAAATGGGAGTTCCTTTTTTAGTTTTTTGAGGAAAACTCCATACTGTTCTCCACAGTGGCTGCACCAGTCTGCATTTCCACCATCAGTGCCGGAGGGTTCCTTTTTCTTCACATCCTCACCAGCACTCATTGTTTGTTGATTTATTTATGGTAGCCATTCTCGCAGGTGTGAGATGGTACCTCATTGTCATTTTAACTTGCATCTCTCTGACAGTGATGTTGAAGATTTTTTCATATGTTTCTTGGCCATTTGCATGTCCTCTTTGGAAAAGTGTCAATTTAGGTCCGCTGCCCATTTTTAATTGTGTTGATTATCTTCCTTTTGTTGAGTTGTATGGGTACTTTATATATTTTGGAAATTAACCTCTTATCAGATGTATCAGTGGCAAATGTACTCCTCATACAGTGGGTTCCCTTTTCATTTCGGTGCTGGTTTCTTTTGTTGTACAGAAGCTTTTTAGTTTGATGTAGTCCCATTTGTTTATTTCTTTTCTTTTATTCTCTTACCCTCAATGATGTATCTGTGAAAATTCTGCTACATGAGATGCCTGATAGTTGATGCTTATGTTTCCTTCCAGGATTTTTATGGTTTCCCAACTTACAGTTGTCTCTTACCCATTTTGAATTTATTGTTGTGTATGGTGTAATTTGGTGGTCTCGTTTCATTTTTTTGCACGTATCTGACCAATTTTCCCAACCCCATTTATTGAAGAAACTGTCTGTACGCCATTGTATGATCTTATCTCCATTGTCAAATATTAATTTATTTCTGGGTTCTCTTTTTTGATCCATTGATCTATATGTCTATTCTTGTGCCAGTACTTGATTACAGTAGCTTTGTAGTATAACTTGGTAATTGGTATTGTGATCCCTCCAACTTTGTTCTTCTTTCTCAAGATTGCTGCAGCTCTTCGGGGTCTTTTTTGGTTCCATATGAATTTTTGGAGTATTTGTTCTAGATCTGTGAAATATGCCATTGACATTTTAATAGGAATTGCACTGGATCTAGAGGTTGTTTTGGGTAGTGTGGCCATTTTAATGATGTTGATTATACCAATTCATAAACACAGTATATTCTTCCACTTGTTTATATCTTCTTCTATCTTATTTTTTAAGTGTCCTGTAGTTTTCTGAGTGTAAGTCTTTTAGCTCCTTGGTTAGTTTGTTCCTAAGTATCTTATTTTTTTGTTGTTGCAATGCTAAATCGGATTTCTCATCACTATATTAGCAAATCAGATCCAACAATATATTAAAAAAGAACATATACCATGGCCAAGTTGTATTTATTCCAGGGATACAAGACTGGTACAATATTTGCAAATCAATAAATGTGATACATCACATAAAAATTGGAAAAAAAAATGACATGATCATATCAATAGAAACAGAAAAAGTATTTGACAAAATCCAACACCCATTTTTTACAAAAACTCTTAGCAAAGTGTGAATAGAGGAATCATACCTCAATATAATAAAGGACATATATGACAAACTTATAGCCAACATCATACTCAATGGGCAAAAACTAAAAGCATTTCCCCTAATAATAGGAAGAAGATAGATATGTCTGCTTTCACCACTCTTATTCAACATAGTACTGGAAGTCTTAGCCACAGTGATCAGACAAGAAGAAAAAATAAAAGGCATCCAAATTGGAAAGGAGGAAGTAAAACTGTCATTATTTGTAGATGGCATGATATTATACATAGAAAATCCTAAAGACTCCACCAAAACACTACTAGATTTCATAAATGAATTTGGCAATGTAGCAGGACACAAATTAGCACCCAGAAATTGATGGCATTTTATGCACCAATAATGATCTCTGTGAAAGAGAAACTTAAAAAAAAGACGACCCTATTTGTTTTTTTTTCTTTTTCTAGCTGTGCTTTTTATGTAATATCCAAGAAATACTGGCCAAATTTAATCCCATGAAGATTTTTCTACAATTTCTTCTTCCAAGAGTTTTATAATTTTACCTCTTATGTTTAAGTATTTGAACCATTTCAACAAAATTTTTAATATGTTGTAAAGTAAGGGCCCAAAATCATTATTTTGCATATGGACATACAGGTTTCCATTCACCAATGATTGAAAATAATTATCCACCATTGAATGATCTTAGCACCTATGTTGAAAATCAATAGACCATACATTCAAGGTTTTGTTTCTTTGCTCTATATTTTATTTCATTGGTCTTGTGTCTATCCTTATGCCACTACCACACTGTTTCATGGTAACTTTGCAATATGTTTTGAAATCAGGAAGTGTGAGTCCTCCAACTTTTTATTTTTCAAGAGAATTTTGGCTATTCAGAGTCCCTTCAGATTCCACATGAATTTTAGGGTAGGTATTTCTGTTGAGATTTTATAAAGATTGCATTGAATCTGTAGTTCTGGTTTGGTAGTATTATCAACTTGGTAATAGTAAGTCTTCCAATCCATGGACACAAGATTTTCTTTTGTTAAATGATTTTAAATTGATTTTTAGAGAGACTGTGAGAGAAACAGCAATGTGACAGCGAAACATTGATTGGCTACCTCTTGCGTGCCCACCACTGGGGATTGAGCCCACAACCATGTTATGTACCAGGACCAGGAATTGAACTGGCAACCTTTTGGTGCATGGCACAATGCCCGACCAACTGAGCCATACAAGCCAGGGCAGTTTTATCTTTATTTTAAATCTTTATTGTTGAGAGTATTACAGATGTCCCCCTTATTCCCCTCCATTTTCCCTCTCCACCTGGTTCTTGCTCTGCCCAGGCCTTCACCATCCCATTGTCTGTGTCCATAGGTAATGCATATCTACAGTATAATAATAAAAGTGTAATATGCTAATTAGACCAGACAGCTGAATGACCTTCCGGACGTCCTTCCAGATGTCCTTCTGGATGACCTTCCAGACAAAGCTGGGGCTGCGAGGGCTGAGCCCCTTGCACGATTTTTGTGCATCAGGCCTCTAGTATGCATATAAGTTCTTTGGTTAATATCTTCCCATTCCCCTCTCCCTTCCTTCTGAGATTCATCAGTCTATTCCATGTTTCCAAACCTCTGGTTCTATTTTATTCATCAGTTTATTTTTCTATTTATTTATGTCTTTTTACATTTCTTTCATCAATGTTTTGTCATTTTTACTGGACAAGTTATTTACCTCCTTGATTAAATTTATTTCGAAATATTTTAATTTTTGATGCTTTTGTAAATGGAGTTGTTTTCTTAATTTCCCTGTTGTATGGCTCATTGTTAATGTACATGAATACAACTAATTTTTGTGTGTTGATTTTGTATGCTTCAACTTTACTAAATCCCTTTATTACCTTTAAAAAATTTGTTGGAGTCTAAAAATTTGTCCATTTCACCTAGGTTATACAATTTGTTGGTATACCAATGTTCATAGTATTCTTTGATAAGCCTTATTATTTCTTTAAAGTCTATAATAATACAAGCATAATATGCTAATTAGACTGGACAGCCAAAAGACCTTCTGGATGTCATTCCAGATGTCCTTCCTGACAAAGCTGTGGTGATGGGGGCTGAGACAGAGGCGGTTAGGGATGATCAGGCAGGCAGGCAGAGTGGTTAGGGGCGATCAGGCAGGCCGGCGAGCAGTTAAGGGAGATCAGGCAGGCAAACGAGCAGTGAGGGGTGATCAGGAAGGCAGACGAGTGGTTAGGGGCAATCAGGCAGGCAGAGGAATGGTCAGTGGCAATCAGGTAGGCAGGCAAGTTAGTGGTTAGGAGCCAGTGGTCTCGGATTGGGAGAGGGATCGTGCCTAAACCAGCAGTCGGACATCCCCCTAGGGGTCCTGGATTTCAAGAGGGTGCAGGCCAGGCTGAGGGACCTCTCCATGCACGAATTTTGTGCACCGGGCTTCTAGTAGATAATAAAGTCTCTACCTTAATTTATGATTTTTGTATCTTAAATTTTTACTTATATTTTTCTTAGTCAATCTAGCTAAATATTTTTTGAGTCTTTAATTTTATATATAAGATCATGTCATCTTTGAACAGAGATAGTTTTACTTTTTCCCCAAATTTGGGTGCCTTTTATATATTTTTCTTGCCTAATTTCTTGAATAGAAATGGTGAAAGCAACCATCTTGATTTGTTCCCCATCTTAGAGGAAAAGCTTTCATTCTTTCACCATTATGTAAAACCTTAACTCTAGATTTCTCATATATGGCATTTATTATATACAGAAAGTTTCTTTGTATTCCTAGTGTATTGAGTGCTTTTATCATGAAAGGGTGCTGAATTTTGTCAAATTTTTTTACATCAATTTAAGTGATTATGTGTTTTTCATCCTTTATTCTATTAATGTAGACATTGAGTTATTTTCATATGTTGAAACACCTTTGCATTCCAGAAATAAATTCCACTTGGTCACAGAGTATAATTCTTTTATTTTCCTGTTCAACTTGATTTGGTGCTTTTTTGTTGAGGGTTTTGTATAATATTCAAAAAGGACATTTGTCTGTATTTTTCTTTTAGTGTCTTTGTCTGCCTTTGGTATCAGGGTAATGGTTGATATAAAACAATTCAGAAAGTGTTCCTTCACTTTTTTTGGAAGAATTTGAGAAGGATTAGAGTTAATTTACTTTAAATATTGGGTGGAATTCACCATTGATGCCATTTGGTCCAGGGATTTGGGGGGCAGGAGAGGTTTTTTATTATTGATTTAATATCCTTACTGGTTATAGGTCTGTTGATATTTCCTATTTTAAAAAAAAACTCGGTTTAGATAATTTGTACAGTTCTAAAAATGTATCCATTTTGCCTAGGTTATCCAATTTGTTGGTATACCAATGTTCATAGTATTCTTTAATAATCCTTTTAATTTTTTTAAATAAATAATACTGTCCCTACTTTCATTTTTTATTTTTGTATCTTAAATTTTTACTACTATTTTTCTTAGTCAATCTAGCTAAACATTTGTCAAGTTTGTTGGTCTTTTCAAAGAACCAACATTGGGTTTAATTGATTTTTTTTATTTTCTACTTTCTCTGATTTAAATCTCTACTTTAGTCTTCCTAATTTCCTTTCTCTCGATACCTTTATATTTATTTTGCTCTCCTCTTTCTGGTTCCTTCCAATATAAAGTTAGATTGTTGATTTGAGATCTTTCTTCTTTTTTAATATGTGCATACCCTCTTAGTACTTTAATTGCATCCCATAAATTTTAGTATGTTGTGTTTATATTTTTATTTGTCTGAAGGTATTTTCTAATTTACCCTTTGACACATTAATTGCTTAGAGATTCCAAAATGGTGGTAGAATAACTAGAAGCTACACTGACACTCTCCCAGGACCAAACTGGAAATACAACACAGAAGAATCACCCGCAAAATGAACTGATATCTAGTTGGAGAAAACCCTGATAATTGAGGATGGAAAGTGGAGACTTCATAGAGCCTGGTAGGAAGTGCAGAGGCATGAAAGGGCTGGCCAGTCTCCCACAGACAGCAGCTGAAGTCCCAGAGGGATACCTCAGCTGTGGGGGTTTCCCACTGAGAACTATGGGGTCTAAACCACAAGCTATCCACCCCCAGAACACCAGAACTAAGAGAGGTGCCCACATAACATCTGGCTGTGAAAAGAAGAGACAGTTGGAAATTCAGGCACCCTCTTAAAAGGCCAACACAAAAATTTTTGTGTGGAGGCACTCACTTGGGGCTCCAAAAGACAGAGCACAGAGTGGACTGGAGGTATATGAGGAGAGTCTAGGTTGGGGGCATTGTGGTTGGAGATCAGAGGGCAGCCACCCTGGTTTCCTGTGCTGAGTCATTCCCTCACACTGTACAGGATATCTTTCTCCTATAGGCAATTGCTTAGCAGGCAGTTTTTGCCTGCAAAAAATGCAGTTACTCCACCCTGTTGGAAGACCTCTTGCCCCACCCTTTGTTTGATAGCCTAAAGCTAATCAAGGCTGATAACAATCAGACTGAAGGCAGAGGAGACTCTCTGGAGGCTTTGAGCCTTTACCTAATCTTCTTCTGGGCCTGAGACTAGGAAAAGCAGAACCTGGTGCACATCTTGGTTCTTTCCAAAGGCACTCAGCCTCAACAGAGGGATCCACAAGCTTTGGATTGCTGATAACTCCAAGGAGTACTCAGAGCCAGTCACAAACAATGTCTGACATTTTCCTGCACTAGACATTGGAAGTTGTAGCAGATTTACTTAATACACAGACACAAATCTAAATAGCCAACATGGGGAGACAAAAAAAATCACGTCCAAAATGAAAGAACAAGAGAATTCTCCAGAAGAAGAGCTAAATGAAATGTAGATAAGAAATTTATCAGATATAGAGTTCAGAATAATGATGGTAAAGATGCTTCAACAGCATGAGAAAAGATAGTAACTAAGAAGAATGACATAACACTAATTAAGAACACAGTGGAAGGAATACATAGTAGATGAAAAGAAGCCAAGGATTGGATCAGTGAATTAGAAGACCAGGTAGAAAAAATCACTCAATAAGAGAACCAAAAGGAAAAAAAAAATTAAAAGCAGGAGGACAGCTTAAGGAAGTTGTGGGACAACATGAAATGTAACAGTATTCACATCACAGGAGTACTAGAAGGGGAAGAAACTGAACAAAGATTAGAGAACGTGTTTGAAAAGAAAGGGCAGAAAATTTTCCTAACGTGGTGGAGGAAAAAGTCACACAAATTTAGGAGGCAAAGAGAGTCTCATACAAGAAGAACCCAAACAGGTTCACACCCATTCATGTCATCATTAAAATGCCAAAAATTAAAAACAAAGAGAGAATCTTAAAAGCAGTAAGAAAACAGAAAACAGTTACCTACAAAAGAGCTCCTGTAAGGCTGACACCTGATTTGTCATCAGAAACTCTATAGGGCAGCATGGAATGACATGAAGTATTCAAGGTAATGAAAAAAAAAAAAGGATCTGAAACCAAGATTATTATACTCAGCAAAACTATCATTCAAAATAGATGGTGAAATAAAGAGCTTCCCAGACCAAAAAAAAAAAAAAAAACAAAAAAAAACCCCACAAAACAAACAAACAAAAAAACACTAGAGGAGTTTTGTCACCACCAAACCAGCACTGCAAGAAATGCTAAAGGGACTGCTGTTTTGAGAAGAAATATATAGAGAGACATACATAGGCATAAAGAATTAAAATAGAAAAAAAAGACATTGGGTACCTGAATGGATACAGAAACATGACTCAATTATATGCTGTCTACAGGAGACCCACCTCAAAACAAATGATTCACACAGGATGAGAGTAAAGGGAGGGAAAAAAATTTGCCATGCAAATGGAAACAAGAAAAGAAAAGGCGAGGGTAGCAATACTCACATATATGACAAAATAAACTGCAAAATGAAGGCCATCACAAGAGACAATGAAGGTCACTACATAATACTAAGGGGATTGATTTAACAAGAGGATATAACTCTACTGAGCATATATATATCCAATATAAGAGCACCTAAATATTATATATATACATATATATATAAATATTATATATGTAAATATTATATATATAAATATTATATATGTAAATATTATATATATAAATATTATATATAAATATATATATATAAATATTATATATAAAATATATATACATATACATATACATACATATATACATATATATATATATATATATATATATATATATATATATACACACACACACGTGCGTGCACACACACACACACACACACTTCTGGAAGACATTAAGGGAAAGATCAACAGCACTACAGCCATAGTAGGGACTTTAACACCATGCTGACAAACAAAAATTTAACAAGGAAAGGGAGACTCTAAATGACACATTGGATCAGATGGATTTAATTGACATTTCTAAAACATTTCACCACAAAGTCGTGGAATATACATTCTTCTCAAATGCACATGGGTAAGTCTGAAAAATAGACCACAAAGTTCAAAAATATTGAAATCATATCAAGCATCTTCTCAGATCACAATGGAATGAAGTTAGAAATCAACTACAGTAAAAACATTCAAACACCTGGAGGCTAAATACCATGTCATTAACCAATGAATGGGTAACCAACAAGATCAAGAAAGAAATAAAAAACTTCCTGAGCACAAGTGCAAATGAACACACAACTACCCAAAATCTATGGGACATAGCAAAAGCAGTTCTCAGAGGGAAGACAAGCCTACCTCAAAAAAGAAAAGTTAATAACTTATTTAACCTTACAACTCTAAAGAATTAGAAATAAAGCAACATGAACTGCCCAGAGTAAGTAGAAGGAAGGAAATAATAAAGATTAGAGCAGAAATAAAGGACATAGAGGCTAAAACAAAACAAAACAAAAATCAACAAAACCAAGAGCTGGTTCTTTGAAAAGATAAATAAGATTGACGAACCATTAGCTAGACTCATCAAGAAACAATGAAAGAGGATCCAAATAAATAAAATCAGAAATGAAAGGAAAGAAGTAATAACTGACACCACAGAAATACACCACAGATTGTAAGAAAATACTATGAACAACTATATGCCAACAAACAGGAAACCTGGGTAAAATGGACAAATTCTTAAAAAAAAATACAGTCTTCCAAAACTGAATAAGGAAGAATCAGCAAACCAGAATAAGCCAATAGCAACGGATGAAATAGAAGCAGCAACCAAAAATCTCCCAGCAAACAAAAGCCCTGTTTTGGATTGCTTCACAGGGGAGTTTTACCAAACTTACAAAGAAGAACTAACACCTATACTTCTCAAACTATTAAAAAAAAAAAAAAAACACCAAGAGGAAGGAACACTTCCAGGCTCTTTTTATGAGGCCAGCGTTATCCTAATTCCAAAATCAGATAAAGATACTACAAAGAAAGAGAACTATGGGCCAATATTCCTGATGAATGTAGATGCTAAAATCCTCAACAAAATTCTAGTAAATCGGATACAGCAATATATTAAAAAGATCATACACCATGACCAAGTTAGATTTATTCCAGTGATGCAATACTGGTACAATATTCACAAATCAATAAATGTGATACATCACATATCAAATTGAAAGACAAAAATCACATGATCATATCAATAGATGAAGAAAAAATATTTGACAAAATCCAACATCCATTTTTTTAATCTACTTAATTTAGTATCCATTTTTATAAAAACTTTCAGCAAAGAGGGAATAGAAGGAGCATATCTCAACATAATAAAGGCCAAATATGACAAACCTACAGCGAACATCATACTTAGTGGGCAAAAACTAAAGCAATTTCCCCTAAGAACAAGAACAAGACAGGGATGTCTGCTTTCATCACTCTTATTCAACATAATTCTGGAAGTCCTAATGATACATCTGATAAGAGGAAGAAATAAAAGGTATCCAAATTGGAAAGGAGGGAGTAAAACTTTCATTATTTGCAGATGACGTGATATTGTACATAGAAAACACTACAGACTCCACCAAAAAAAAAATTTAATAAGTGAATTGGGCAATGCAGCAGGATACAAAATTAACAACCAGAAATTGATGGCATTTTTATACACCAATAATGAATTCTCAGAAAGAAAAACTAAAGAAACAATCTCATTTATCATTGCAACAAAGCAATTAATATACTTAGGAATAAATTTAAACAGTGATGTAAAAGGCTTGTACTCAGAAATCTACAGGACATTGAAAAAAATAGAGGAAAATATAAACAAGTGGAAGAATATACAGTGTTCATGGATTGGTAGGATTAACATAATTAAAATGTCCAAAGCAATCTACATATTTAATGCAATCCCTATTAAAAGCAATCTACATATTTAATGCAATCCCTATTAAAATAGCAATGACATATATCACAGATATAGAGCTAATACTCCAAAAATTTATATGGAACCAAAAAAAAAAAAAAAAACCCTGAAAAAGCTGCAGCAATCTTGAGGAAGAATAACCAAGTTGGAGGGATCACAATACCAGATATGAAGTTATATTACAAAGCCATGTAATCAAAACAGCCTGGTACTAGTATAAAAACAGGCATATAGATCAATGGAACAGAAGAGAGACCCCAGAAATGGACCCAAGAAAATATACTCAATATTTCACAAAGGAAGTCAGAACATACAGTGAAGTCAAGACAGTCTCTTCAATAAGTAGTTTGGGAAAATTGGACAGATCCACGCAAAATATGATACTAGACCACCAACTTACACCATGCACAAGAATAAACTCAAAATGGATAAAAGACTTAAATGTAAGTTGTGAAACCATAAAAATCCTAGAAGAAACCATAGATAGCAAAATCTCAGCCATCTCTAGTCACAATATGTTTAACAATACATCTCTTAGGGTAAAGGAAGCTAAGGAGGAAACAAACAAATGGGACTACATCAAAATAAAAAGCTTCTGCACAGCAAAAGAAACCAATAAAATGAAAAGGGAGCCCACTACTTGGCAGAACATACTTGTTAATGATACATCTGATAAGGGGTTAATGTTCAAAATATATAAGGAACTCATACAACTTAACAAAAGGAAGACAAATAATCCAATTAAAAATGGGCAAAGGATTTACTTAGACACTTTTCCAAAGTGGACATACAGAAGGCCAAGAGATATATGAAAAAATGTTCAAAGTCACTGAACTTTAGAGAGATGCAAATTAAAACAACAATGAGGTATCTCCTCACTCCTGTAAGAATGGCTACCATCAAGAAATGAACAAATAACAAGTGCTGGTGAGGATGTGGAGAAAAGGCATGCTAGTACACTGCTGGTGGGAATGCAGACTAGTGCAGTCATTATGGAAAACATTATGGAGTTTCCTAAAAAAATTAAATATGGAACTGCTGTTTGACCCAGTGATCCCAGTTCTAGGAATGTATCCTAAGAAACTTGAAAAACCAATCAGAAAGAATGTATGCATCCCTATGTTCATAGCAGCCCAATTTACAATAGCTAAGATCTGGAAACAGCCCAGTTGTGTATTGGTAGAAGAGTGAATATAAATGTTGTGGTCATTTACACTATGGAATACTATGCAGCAGTAAATAAATAAGGATCTTGAATCCTTTGGGAGAGAAAGACAAGTATCACATGATCTCATTCATATGTGGATTCTAATGCACAAAATATACTCATGAACAAATTAGATCCAGAGACATGGAAAGATAGAATAGACAGTGGAATCTCAGAGGGAAGGCGGGGGGTGGGGGGGGAAGGGGTGGCTGGGAAGAGGTCAACCAAAGAACTTGTATGCATGTATATGCATAACCCATGGACACAGAAAATAGGGTGGTAAAGGCCTGGGTTGGGGGATGGGGGACCTAGATAGAGCCAATGGGGGAAACTCGGGGACATATGTAAAATATTTTTAACAATAAAGATTTAATTTAAAAAAACTTACAAAAAAGATTGTTGTTTAATTTCCACGTATTGGTATATTCTTCAGTTTTCCTTCTGTTGTTTTCTAGTTTTATATTGTGACCAGGAAAATATATTTTAATGGTTTCAGTCTTTTTAAATGTTTAAAACCCTTTTAATATTCATTTTGTTGCCTAATAGATTGTCATTCCTGGAGAATATTACATGTGCAAGTGAGAAAAATATATATTCTGCTGTTGTTGAGAGTATTCACTATATGTCTATTATGTCTTATTGACTTATAGTATTGTTCAAATCCTCTATTTTCTTACTGATCTTCTGTCTGGTTTATTCATTATTAAAAGTGAAGTATTCAAGTCTCCAGCTATTAATGTAAAACTATTATTTCTCACTTCAATTCTGTTAGTGATTGCTTTATATATTTTAAGGATGAGCTATTTCATGCATGTGTGTTTATAATTGTTATATCTTCTTGGGAAATTACCCCTTTTGTAAATATATAATGTTGTTCTTTTTCCCTTGTAATGTGTTTTTACTTAAAGTCTCTATTAGTAAGCTCAGAATACCGTAACAAAATAATATAGACAGACGGGTAACAGACAAAAATTTTATTTTTCCACAGTCCTGGAGGTTAGAAGTCCAAAGACAAGGTGCCATAAGAGATGGTTTTTAGTGAAAACTTACTTTCATGCCTTCACACTGTGTCATCTATGGCCTTTCTTCTGTGCATGTGGAAAGAGCGAGAGAGATCTCGGGTGTTTCTTCCTCTTCTTATAAAGACATTTGTCCTGTTGTATTAAGGCTCCATCCTATGAACTCACATAATCATTATTATAAAGGACCTATCTGTAAATACAGTCACGTTGTGGATTAGAGGTTCAACTTATGAATTTGAGTGGGAGCACATCCTATATATTAAAAGCCTAATATGCTAAGTGTCCAGTCGTCTGGTTGGCTGTTCAACCAATCAAAGTGTAATATGCTAATGATATGCTAAGGCCGTTCAACCACTCGCTATGATGTGCACTGACCACCAGGGGACAGACACTACGACCCATAGGTTAGATTGCTGCTGGGGTCCAGCCTATCAGGACTGAGCGAGATGGGCCGGACACACCCTGGATCCCTCCCATGTTCTCTCCCTGGCTGGTCAACCTCCTGCATCCCTCCCTGGTCCAAATCATGCACCAGTGAGGTCCCTCAGCCTGGCCTGCACCCTCTTGCAATCCAGGACCCCTCAGGGGATGTTGGTGAACCAGTTTCAGCCCAATCCTGCAGGCCAGGCCAAGAGACCCCACTGGTGCACGAATTCATGCACTGGGCCTCTAGTTTGTCTATAACGAAGTATACGTGTATTTTACTTTGTTTATATATTAGTGACCCATCTCTGTTTTGGTTATTATTTGTATGGAATATCTTTTGCCATTATTTTAATTTCAACCTATTTGTGCTTTTAAATATCAAGTAATTTTCTTTTAGACAACACATAGTTGTGCCATGTTTTTAAATCAATATTCCCAAGATCTGACTTTAACTGGAGAGTTTAATACATTGGCATTTAATGTAATTGCTGAAAAGAAAGGACTTACTTTTGTTTGAAGTATGTGCATGATCACAAAGACCTGGAGAAAGATCCCCAAAATATTCAGTTCTGGGAGGGAGAAAAAATGTGGAGAACAATCCACAAAATACCCAGTGCTGTATATATAGAGAAAAAAGTTTTATTTATTTATTTTCCCTTCATTTTTCTCTACTACTGTCTTCTTTTGTGTTTCATTGATTTTTGTAGTGACATGTTTTAATTCCCTTTTCATTTTCTTTTGTGTATATTGTATAGATATTTTCTTTGTAGTTACTATGGGGATTATATATAATGCTCTATTGTTATAACAATCTAAATAAATTGACATGAACCTATATTCAATTATATACAAAACCTCTATTCCTATGCAGCTCTGCACCCATTATCGATGTCACAAATTGTACCTTTATAAGTATGTGCCCAATAGCATAGATTTAAGATTATTTTATAATATTGTGTTTTAAATCCTGTAGAATGTGTAAAATGGAGTTACAATCCAAAATTACAATAATATTGGCTTATATATTTACTCATGCATTTACCTTTACTAGGGACTTTTATACCTTTATATGGCTTTGAGTTACTACTGTTTAGTATTCTTTCATCAACCTAAAGGATTATCTTTAACATTCCTGTAGGGCAGGTCTAATGTTAATGAATTGCCTCAGATTTTGTTTATCTGAGAATATCTTCATTTGTTTGTAATTTTTGAAGGACAGTTTTGCCAAAAATAGTGTTCTCAATTGTCAGGTTTTTTGTTTTTTTTTCTTTCAGCACTTTGAGTATATTAACCCATTGCATTTTGGCCTCCAAGGTTTCTGCTGAGAAATCAGTTGATAATCATATTGAGGATCACTTCTAAATGAAGAGTTACTTCTCCCTTGCTACTTTCAAGATTCACTCTTTGTCTTGGATTTCAACATTCTCTTTGTTTCTCTATGGGTCTATGGGTTTATCCCTTGTAGAGTTTGTTGAGATTTTTGGATTTGTAGATTTACAGTATATCTCCCATAAAATTTGAGGCATTTTCATTCATTATTTCAAATATTCTTTCTGCCCCATTTTCCTCTCTCCTATCCTTCCAGATTTCCATAATGTATATGTTGGCTTGCTTGATGCTATTTCACAAGTCCATTAATCTGTGTTAACTTTCACTTTTTTTCTGATCCTCAGATTTCATTATTTCAATTATGTCTCCATGTTTGCTGATTCTTTGTTCTTCCTGCATAACTTGCTGTTGAACTGCTATAGTGAACTTTTTATTTTAGTTATATCTTTTAGCTCCAGGAATTCTGTTTGATTATTTTGTCTCTGTCAGTATTAGCATTTAGTTGATATATTATTTTCTTGATTTATTTCACTTCTTTGTCCATGTTTTCTTTTGGCTCTTTGAACATATTTAAGACAATTGTTTTAAAGTCATTGTCAATTAAGTCTGATATATGGACTTCTTCAGGGGCATTTTCTATCAACTTATTTTGTTCCTCTGAATGAACCGTGTTTCCTGTTTCTGTGTATGTCTGTGATTTTATCGTTATGGTTGAAAATTGGTCATTTGACTATTACAATGTTGTAGTTCTGGAAATCAGATTTTCCTCTTCCTCAATGTTTCCTTATTTTTGCAGTTGTTATTGATGGATATAGGAGTCCATTTAACCTTTCCAAATTATTTCCTGACTATTCCTTGTCATGTATAATCAATGTGTTCTCTGTTCTTATAGGTCATGTTCAGCTCATGTTTTATCAGAGATATCCTTTAGCATGAACAGATGAAAGAAACAAAACCCTCTCCTTGAAATAAAAAGAGAAAGAGAAACCACTTCTCTTGGTCTTTGCAGATTGGCTACCTGCTAGGGCAGTCCTTCTCCTCATAGCTAGGCTTGCTCTGAGCCCAGAGATCAGACCAAAGTGAAAGCTTAGGATCTTCTGAGGACTTTTCTGAGAATGCATCTTGCATGGGCATGAACATGGCTTTTTAAATTTCCCCATATACCTTGCTGATTTTCAATGTTCTAATTTCTGAAAGAGTATCTATTTTCCTGTTTGTTCTCTGAGCCTTAGAAGGTCTTTTGAATGCCCACACTCATACTATCTTGCCCTAGATGCCCTTATGTTTGTGGTTGCCTTCTACCCCTTACAATCAGTGTCTGCTGAATTATACAAAATGAGACATGTGTTTTGCATCAGTTCTTCAGGTATTTCCTAGATATAGCATAACAGATGTACATAAGGTTGGCTCTGAGACTTCCAGTTCAAGGGAGAGGACTGAGAATTGGGTTTCACCTGCTCAAGACCATAATCAATGCTGTGCTGTGGAGTGGTTGGGGCATGGATGATTAAAATTGCCACAAAACTTTCCCACTAGTTTGAAGATGGATTTTTCCTGATTGTGTGTTAGTTGCTATAAATCTTGACTATTTTCCTGAGCTCCAATGAATTTTGTTCAGATAGTTTCTTCTTGATATTTCTTTGGACAAATGAGAGCTTAGAACATACTAATTTACCATTTGTTTACTTCACCTCTCCATTCAGCATACTTTTATTGCAAGTTCAGTAGACAGTGTTTACTAACTTCTGAATATTTTTCTAAACTTCTCTGCAGTTAATCTCTTGAGGAGACAGGCAAAGTTTGAAAAAATTCTGTGGTCTTGCACCCATGTATTCTCTGAGCCTCATTATCCTCTTCTGTAAAAAAAGATGGTGGTGAAATGTAGAGTTTGGTAAGGTGGTCTTATAGGTCACTTTCAGGTTTAAAGATCTGTTTATATGATTCTGTTCCCCAGCATTGTGATCCCATCTGGCCAGTCAATCTTGAGGTTCCATACCAACCCTCAGCCTAGGCTGAGGGGCCTCTAGGCATGACAATATCACCATAATGGTATCTACCTGCCTTTCCAGTGTGGGAGTGGAGAGGTAGAGCTGAAGATAGGAATAACAGAATATTCTACTCTGAAATGTCTTGGCTGTATGTTTTCTGTGTGAAAAAACTCAAACATGCTTTGCTAGACTTTTATTAATCTTTCTTTAATGGGTTTTGGATATACTGCTCCTGTAAGCCTAATGGAAATGTTGGTGTTTGTATTCATTTAAACGAAGTAAAAAACATCTCTTGTTCTCCTAAACAGAATTTTCTATGGGTTCTCAAGCAAGACATTGTGGAGGAGCCTACTCTGGAGAGCAGCCTCAGTTTCAATATAAATAAGGTAGGGATTCTCCAAAGGCCCTTGAGCTTTGACTTTCCAGAATTTGAGGATTATCTCTGCACTGTTGTAAGCCCAGAAATAAACCAGAATGTAAAAGTGGGGGAAAGGCATAGGAGCAACTGTTGAGTAATCTTACTTTCTGTGGTTTGCTTTCTTTCTCCACAGAACTGGGTATTTTGGGGATCTTTCTCCAGGCCTTTGTGATCATACACATGCTTCTAACATACAGGTCATGGTGGTTCTCAGCAAGACAGACACTGGACTGTTATTAAAAAAACACACACATACCATACTAGGAATCGTATCCTAACTCTGTGACTTCTCATCTGTGTGTCCTTGAGCAAATGACTTCATTTTTCTGGGCTGGTGTTTCCTTATCTGTAACTTGGACTCACTACTTTCTCTCCTGTATTCCTCTATAGCAAGTTATAATGAAAACATTTTAAAAATTATTAAGAAATAGGGATAAATGTCTGTAGAGGTGTATTTGTGCTTTAGCTGGTAGCTGGGTCAAGGGGGCAAGGAACTAAAAACTAAGCTGCAGAAAGAGAACAAATTGTACTAGGAGCTAAAAGAAGAGCTGAGGCAGGGCAATGTTTCTGTCAGATTGAGAATATAAGCTATAGAAGAGCTCTTACATACTGTGAATTCTACTCTTCATTGCAAAGATGGGGAAAAATGAGACCTAGAGAGATGAAGGATGTGCTTAATATCTGGAGTCAGGAGCTCTGGGCTGCCAAGCTATTGCTTTTTCTAGCACTTCATAGCCAAGTTGACCCTCCCAAAGGAATACTGTGATGTGCTAGAAAAAGCAATAGCTTGGCAGATCAGAAGAAAAGTGATTAGCTCTAGTTTATAAGTTTCTTGTTCATTTGCCTAGTGCTTTTGCTGCTTAGAAGAAACAGAGTCTTGAAGGGTGGTCAGGATTTGTACAGAGGTAAGAGGGGATGGAGAGTATTCTAGGCTGAGAAGCCTACCTGACCTGAATAAAAGGTTGAGGGGCCAGAGAACCAAGGAGGGCATGAACATTGGAGGGGCTGGCTGGATTGAAGATCTGTATTGAGGAACATGATCAGACTGTGCCAACCATTTTGTTCTTGAAAGTACATCAGGAAGGAAGGGTGAATGGCTTTCCAAGGGTTAGATTGAGGGTTGGCTTGGAAGATTAGTCCACCTATCATTCTAGTTTCTGGAATGTCTGAAGACTGTGATTCTATGACTGTCCGAGCCAGTGACCTGCAGTTACAGACATATCTATCAGATGGCACTGCCATATTATTTTGAATGCTGGCAGTCAAGGGGCTTGGATTTTGTCTCCAGGTATTCTGGCCTTGCTCTTTTCTCAGGCAAATCGCACTATCTATATCCATATATCACCCTCTTTTTCATTACTTAGATCTCTTTCTCTCTCACAATGCTTAGGCTATGGATTCTCACATATAGAATCCCTTCTCACCTCTATGCAGAAGATGCCCATACCCATTTATTCCAGAATCTTTCCCTGAATACGTACTTGGGACCAAGGACATAAGTATAAAGTGATTACTGTTTTCACAAGGACTTTGAAGTATAGTAGAATGTGGGGGCGAGAATTGGAAATGTACATTGAAGAAAGAATAGATTTGAACAAGTTTATGAAAGGAGGTTGAGAAGCTAAGCAGTGAGGGTAACAAGGATATCAGGTCTTGGGTTGGGAGTCATGGGGGGAGGGAGGTGTCAGTGGAAGGACTGGGATGGAAGATCCTCTGGAAAAATTGGTTACTAGATTGTGTAGGTTCAATCTTAGCTCTGGTACCTACTAGCTGTTGCACTTTGGGCTTTATCCTGAGACTCTATGTGCCTCATTTGTAAAATGGGAAAAACCCCACAATTTCGTTTTAAAAGAATATATTTTATTGATTTTTTATAGAGAGGAAGGGAGAGGGATAGAGAGTTAGAAATATCAATGAGAGAAACATTGATCAGCTGCCACCTGCACACTCCCTACTGGATATATGCCCGTAAACAAGGTATATGCCTTTGACTGGAATCAAACCTGAGACCCTTGAGTCCGCAGACCGATGCTCTATCCACTGAGCCAAACTGGTCAGGGCCCCACAATTTCTTATGCACAGTTCCAAAAATCCAAAAAGCTCTGAAAGTCACACATTAATTTGATTTGGAGTCCCTAAATTGAATTGGTATCAATATCTGAACTGGCATGAGATTATTTTGCCATATCCAATTTAATGTGAATGTTTATATATGTTGCTATAGAAATATTAATATATATGATTATGTAGTATGGCCCTAAATCTTGCTGGAAGTGTTTTATAATATTTGGCATTTTCTTCTTCCAAAAAAATCTGAAAAACTTTGAATTCTAAAATAGATCTGATTACTAAGATTTATATTTGAAATTGTGTACTTGTATTCCCTACACTATAGGGTTTTTTTTTTATGATTAAATGAATTAATGGTGTAAAGAATTTGAAACAGGGGAATTGGGATTTAAGATGGCAACTGGCAGGATGACAGTGAGGGAGAGAGTGTAAGTGAGTGAGAGAGTGAAAGGAGGTGTGTGGATGTGTGTGGTTTGTGTGTGTGTGTGAGAGAGACAGATCCTGCAGGAGTCTTGGGGGCTGGCAGACAGGGCTCTCCTAGGCAGGGAGCTCCTGCTACCACTTCAAACACTCCCAGGGTGGGTGGCTCTGGCACAGAAACCATGCCATTGTGAAGGGGAGAGCTGCTGTGACTAGGAGCACAGCCTTACCACCAACCAGACTGGCCTAAGACACCATCTCGGACCCTGCAGGCACTCTGGCCAAAGACCTGCTACCTTATCTGCATACCCACAGACTCCATGACTCGAACCTCCCTGACTTCAGGCCTGGGAGTATGAGCCCATTCTGCCGAGCCTGCTGCTTCAGTGGCAGACCACACACAAGGTGCCTGGACCCCTCGGTGAGTCTTGGAGTGTGTGCCCCTACTGCCAAGTCCACCGTGGGCTCCCACCCCCCTACATGGACAGAGACTTTGGGCTGGCATGGGCTCCACCCCCCAGCACAGACAAAGCTGTCACCTGGCACAGGCCCTACCTCCGGCCCAGGTCAGAGCTGCTGTGTGACCTGGTCTGCCCAGCCAAAAGTCACAAGACCAGGCTGCATATGTGCTGCCAGAGGGTCCTATGGTGCCATCCTGTGTTGGGTGCTGGGGCTGCACAATGAATTGCATACCAGAGGGCTCTGGGACCTCACAGGGAGACCCACAAAAGAGGAACTGTGCATGCACCCCTGCTGAGCCCAAGAATATGAAGTGGACAACTGAGGGACCAGAACCAGAGGAGTAGGGGGTATACCTAGCCTCTGGTCTAATTAGCCTAAGATCATTGAACTGTGAGGGGCTTCAACCCCTCTGACCCCAAGCTGAGAGGCCAGGGCCAGAAAGAGGCAGCAAAAATGGGGAGGCAAAAGAAAAAAACCCAAAGGAAAGAAAATAATGAATTGTCAGGAAAGAAACTAAATGAAATGGAGGCAGGCAAAGCGTCAGAGAAGGAATTCAGAGTAAGGGTCATATAGTCCCTAAACCAGCTGAATGAGAAAATTACCAACATATGTAAGAATAAAGTGAAATGAAGAATTATATAGCTTCAATAAATACACAATGGAAGATTTCAACAGTAGACTAGAAGAAGCAGAGGACTGAATTAACAAGTTAGAAGTCTGGGTAGAAAAACACAAACAATCTGAACAGCTATTAGAGAAAAAAATTAGAAAGTAGGAAGAGAGCTTAAGGGATTTTGGGACAACATGAAACGAAGCAACACCAGTATAATAGGGGTTCTAGAAGGACAAGAACAGGAGCAAGTATTAGAAAACTTATTTGAAGAAATAATGATAGAAAACTTCCCTGATTTGGGGAAGAAAAAGGTCACACAACCACAGTGTGTTCCAAATAAGATGAACCTTAAAAAAACCCCACACCAAGACATGTCATAATTACAATGGCAACCGTTAATGATAAAGAGAATCTTAAGAGCTGCAAAAGAGAGACAGAGTTACCTACAAGGATCTCCCATTAGATTATCAAATGATTTCTCAACAGAAACACTTCAGGCCAGAAGGGACTGGAATTAAGTATGCGAAGTGATGCAAAACAAGGAACTGAAACCCAAAATACTCTATCCAGAAAGGCTATCATTCAAAATTGAAGGGGAAATCTGGAGTTTCACAGACAAAAAAAAGGCTAAGGGAGTTTATTAATACTAATCCAGCAATGCAAGAAATGCTAAAGGGACTGTTGTAAAAAGATGAAATAGAAAGGGAAGATGGACCACAGGCATAAAGAATTAAAATGGCTACAAAGAAGTACTTGTCAATAACAACCTTAAACATAAATGGACTAAATGTTCCAATCAAGACATAGGGTGACTGAATTAATGAGAAAACATGACCCATATATATGCTGTCTACAACAGACCCACCTCACAACAAGGGACTCACACAGACCAAAAGTGAAGGATGGAAACTTTTTTTCAGGCAAATAGAAATGAATAAAAAAAAAAAAAAACTGGGGTAGCAATACTTATATCTGACAAAATAGACCTCAAAGTGAAGGCCATAACAAGAGATAAGAAAGGCCACTTCATAATACTAAAGAGATCGATACCACAAGAGGATATAACTCTGATAAGCATCTATGCACTTAATGCAGGAGCACCAAAATACATAATCTTCTGGAAGATATCAAGGGCGAGATTGAAAGCAATACAATCATAGTAGGGGACTTTAATACCCCATTGACATCTCTGCATAAAACTTCAAGACAATAAATCAATAAAGAAAGAGCAATCCTAAATTACTCACTAGATCCGACACACTTAATGGACATCTTCAGAACATTTCATCACAAAGCTACGTAATATACATTCTTCTCAAGTGCACACTGGACATTTCAAAGATAAACCACATATTAGTACACAGGCTAAGTCTCTAAAATGTCAAGAAGAGTGAAATCATTTCAAGCATCTTCTATGAACACAATGGCATAAAATTAGAAATCAACTACAATAAAAACAATAAAAAAATCAAACACTTTGAGGCTAAGTAGCATGTTATTAAACTACTAGAGGCCTGGTGCACAAAATTTGTGAACGGGGGGGGGGTTCCCCTCAGCCCAGTCTGCACCCTCTCCAATCTGGGACATCCCTCTCACAATCCTGGACCACTGGCTCCTAATTGCTCTCCTGCCTGCCTGGTCACCCCTAAATGCCCCACCATGCCAGCCTGATCACCCCTCACTGCCTCTGTGTGCCAGCCTGATTGCCCCTAACTGCCTCCCCTGCCAGCCTGGTCACCACTAACTGTCCCCTGCTGTCAGCCAGGTCTCCCCCAACTGCCCCCTCACTGCCAACCTGGTCACTCCTAACTGCCCTCCCACCAGCCTGGTCACCCCTTAATACTCCCCCTGCTGGCCTGGTCACCCCCAACTGCCCCCCTCTGCTGGCCTGGTCTCCTCTAACTGCCTTTCCCTGCTGGCCTGGTCACCCCCAACTACCCCCCCCCCAGCTTAGTCACCCCTCACTGCCTGCCCTGCCATCCTAATCACCCCCAACTGCTCCCCTGCCAGCCAGGTCACCTCCAACTTCCCCCCTCTACTGGCCTGGTCACCTGTAACTGCCCCCCTGCTGGCCTGGTCACCCCCAACTGCACCCCCTGCTGGCCTGGTTGTTCCCAACTTCCCCCCCCCTGCTGGCCTGGTTGCCTCTCACGCCACCCTCCCTGCCAGCCTGGTCACCCCACGCAGCCTGCTATTCAGTCATTTGGTTGTCCCTCACCAATTCCCCTGCCAGCCTGGTTGCCCCACGCAGTTTACTGTTCAGTCGTTTGTCGTCCCTCACTAACCTCCCTGCTGGCCTGGTCGCCCCATGCAGCCTGCTTGTTCAGTTGTTTGGTCATCCCTCACTAAAACCCCTGCCAGCCTGGTCACCCCACACAGCCTGTTTGTTCAGTAGTTTGGTTGTCCCTCACTAATCCCCTGCTGGCCTGGTCATAGGCAGCCATCTTGTGAGGGCATGACGGTCAATTTGCATATCACCTCTTTATTATATAGGATGATTGAGTTGCATAAGAGATCAAAGAAGAAATAAAAACATCCTGGAAACAAATGACAATGAAAACACAACAATCCAAAATCTATGGAACACAGTGAAAGCAGTACTGGGAGGGAAGTTCATAGCTCTACAGGCCTACCTAAAAAAAAAAAAACAGAAAAAACTGGTAATAAATTATTTAACCCTACAACTTAACGAATTAGAAAGAGAGCAACAAGATTAGCCCAGAGTAAGCAGAAGGAAGGAAATAATAAAGATGTGAGTGGAAATAAATGACATAGAGACCAAGAAAACAATACAAAAGATCAATAAGACCAATAGATGGATTTTTTTGAAAGAGGTTTAATTCACATTTTGGTTATGTAGCTCAAGGGTTTCTTATTTAAAATTTTATTTTATTGTTTAAAGCAGTGATGGCGAACCTATGACACGCGTGTCAGCACTGACATGCGTAGCCATTTCTGATGACACGCAGCCGCTGAGGCGGCCACATGCTGAGGATGAAACATTTGCTGCTCCTGAGAATGAAACATTTGCGAAATAATGTTTTTTCCTCAAAGTGACACACTACCCGAGTTATGCTCAGTTTTTTGGTGAAGTTTGCCACACCAAGCTCAAAAGGTTGCCCATCACTGGTTTAAAGTATTACAAATAGTAGTAAATATGTCTTTTTTTTATTGACCTTCCTCTGGACTCCCCTAACCCCTGGCACATGCTCTCACCCTCCCCCAACCAGTGTCTTGCATCCATTGGTTATGCTTATATGCATGCATACAAGTCCTTTGGTTGATCTCTTACCTTCCCCCTCCCTCATCCCTCCCAGTGTTCCCACTGTAGTTTGACAATCTGTTTGATGCTTCTCTGCCTCTGTATCTATTTTTGTTCATCAGTTTATAATGTTCTTTATTACCCATAAATGAGTCAGATCATGAGGTATTTTTCTTTCACTGACTGGCTTATTTCACTTAGCATAATGCTCTCCAGTTCCATCCATGCTGTTGCAAATGGTAAGAATTCCATCTTTTTTACAGCACCATAGTATTCCATTGTGTAGATGTACCACAGTATTCTAATCCATTCATCTGCTGATGAGCATTTAGGCTGTTTCCAAATCTAAGCTATTGTAAATTGTGTTGCTATAAACATAGGGGTGCATATATCCTTTCTGATTGGTGTTTCTGTTTTTTGGGATATATTCCTATACGTGGTATTACTGGGTCAAATGGCAGTTCCATTTTTAATTTTTTGAGGAAACACCATACTGTTTTCCACAGGGGTTGCCCGAATTTGAGCCTGGGTGCACGGACACTCGGAAGAGATGGTTCTTTGAAAGGCTAATCAAGATTGATGAACCTCTAGCCAGGCTCATCAAGAACAAAGAGAGCAGACTCAAATAAACAAAATTAGAAATGGAAGAGGTGGAGTGAAAACTGATAGCACAGATATACAAATTATTGTAACAAAATACTATGAAAAATTATATGCCAAAGAGCTGGACAATATGGATGAAATAGATATATTCTTAGAAAAACATAATCTTTGAAAACACAATCAGAAGAATGAATAAATCTCAATAGATTGATAATTACTGAGGAAACTGAACCAGTAATAAAAAAATCCTCCCAGCAAACAAAAGCCCTGGGCAAGAATGACTTCACAGGGGAATTTTACCAAGCATTCAAAGAGGCACTAAAACATGCCATCCTCAGATTATTCCAAAAAATTCAAGAAGCAAGCACACCTCTAAGCTCTTTCTATGAAGCAAGCATTACTCTAATCCCAAAACCAGATAAAGGAACTACAAAAAAAGACAGTCACAAGCCAATATTCCTGATGAATATAGATGCTAAAATGCTCAACAAAATTATAGCAAATTGGATCTAGCATTACATTATAAAGACCATACACCATGACCAAGTAGGATGTATTCCAGGGATGCAAGGCTGGTATAATATTCACCAATGAATAAATTTGATACATCACATCAACAAATTGAGAGAAAAAAATCACATAATGATAACAATTGATGCAGAAAAAGCATTCGACAAAATCTAACACCTTTTCTTGATAAAAACTCTCATCCAAGTGGGAATTTAGGGATCATACCTTAAAATAATAAAAGCCTTATATTGCAAGCCTCCAGCCAACATCATACTCAATGGGCAAGAACTGAACTCATTTCCCCTAAGAACAGGTATAAGACAGTGATGCCCACTTTCAGCACTCCTGTTTGACATAATACTAGAAGTGCTTGCCATAACGATCAGACAAGAAGAAGAAATAAGAGGCATTAAAATTGGAAAAGAAGAAGTAAAATGGTCATTATTTGCAGATGACATGATATTGTACATAGAAATCCCTAAAGACTCCAGGAAAAAAACTACTAGACCTAATAAATGAATTTTCTAATGTAGCAGGATACAAAATTAACACCAAAAAATCTGTGCCTTTTTTATACACCAATAATTAACTCACAGAAAGAGAAACTAAAAATACAATCCCATTTACCATTGCAACAAAAATTAGATACCTCAGAATAAACTTTACTAAGGAGACAAAAGACCTGTATTCAGAAAACTATGGATGTTGAAAAAAGTGATAGAGGAAGACAAACAAATGGAAGAATATACTGTGTTCATGGCTTGGTAGAATCAACATCATTAAAATGTTCATACTACCCAAAGTAATCTAAAGATTCAATGCACTCCCCATTAAAATACCAATGGCATATTTCACAGACCTAGAACAAACTCTCTAAAAATTTATATGGAATAAAAAGGAACCTGATTAGCAGCAGCAATTCTGCGAAGCAAGAACAAAGTTGGAGGGATCACAATACCAGATATCAAGCTATATTAAAAGCACTGTTCTCAAAACTGCCTGGTACTGGCCCAAGAACAGACATGTACACCAATGGAACAGAACAGAGAATCTAGAAATTGACCCAAGACATTATGCTCAATTGACATTTGTCAAAGGAGGCAAAAGCATACAATGGAGTCAAAAGAGTCTCTTCAATAAATGGTGTTGGGAAATTTGGTCAGATACACGAAAAAAAAAAAAAAAAAGAAACTAGACCACCAATTTACACCATACACAAAAATAAAATCAAAATAGTTAAAGTACTTAAACATAAGATGGTAAAACATAAAAATCTTAGAAGAATCCATAGGCAGCAAAATATCAGACATGTGCTGAAGCAATATCTTCACCGACACGGCTGCTAGGGCAATGAAAACTGAGGAGAAAATAAACAATTGGGACTACATCAAAATAAAAAAGCTTCTACACAGCAAAATAAACCATCAAATAAACAAGAAAAGGCACAGCATGGGAGAACAGATTTGCCAATGTTATATCAGATAAGGGTCAAATCTCTAAAATTTAAAGGGAACTCATACATGTTAACAAAAGGAAGATAAACCCATACAATCAAAAAATGGGCAATGAACCTAAATAGACACTGTTCAAAAGTGGACATACAGAAGGCCAAGAGATATATGAAAACATGCTCAAAGTCACTAATCATCTGAGAGATTCAAATCAAAACAACACCTGTCAGAATGGCTATCATCAAAAAATCAATAAAAGATAAGTGCTGGGGAGGATGTGGAGAAAAAGGAATCCTTGTGCACTGATGGTGGGAATGAAGACTGGTGGAGCCACTGCGGAAAACAGCATGGAGTTTCATAAAAAAGTTAAAAATGATTCTCATTTGATCCAGTAATTCCACATCTAGGACTATATCCCAAGAAACCAGAAACACCAATTAGAAAGGATATATGCATCCCTATGTTTATAGCAGCACAATTTACCATAGCTAAGATTTGGAAACAGCCTAAGTGCCCATCAGAAGATGAGTGGATTAGAAAAATGTGGTACATCTACACAATGGAATACAATGCTGCTGTAAAAAAAGAAGGAACTTTTAACTTTTGCAATAGCATGGATGGAACTGGAGAGCATTATGCTAAGTGAAACAAGCCAGTCAGAGAAAGATAAATATCATATGATCTTACTCATGTGTGGAATATAATGATCAATATAAACTGATGAACAAAAATAGATTGACAGACAAGGGGCAGAAGAGATCAACCAAAGGACTTGTATGCATGCATATTGGCATAACCAATGGACATGGACACTGGGGTGGTGGGGGCTTGTCCTCGGGGTTGGGAGAGGATAGGGGGGTCAATCAGGGGAAAAGGAGTCATGTGTAATACTTTTAAAAATAACAAAAATCCTTCCCTCACCTTTTGGTGTGACCTGAAATGCCTATGGATTCTTCAAAGATCTTTATGTTTTACAATCTAATTGCATGAGATTTGGTTTTTCTTTAAAAAACGAAATGGTAACCTTAGAATAGCTCAGATGGAGGTCCCCTGCCTGGCTTTCACCTGAGAACAAAATGGTGAATTCTGACCCTTTCCTCCAGAAAGGCTAAGGGAAGAAAAGAGACCAGTAGATAGATAGCTGATAGATAGATGATAGATAGGTAGGTAGGTAGGTAGGTAGGTAGGTAGGTAGATAGATAGATAGATAGATAGATAGATGGATAGATGATAGATAGATAGATAGATAGATAGATAGATAGATAGATGATAGATAGAGAGATGTCTTGCTCCTGTTCTTCAGGGAAATGCATTTAGTTTTGCCCATTGGATATGATGTTGGCTGTAGGTTTGTCATATAAAGATTTTATTATGTTGAGGTATGATTCCATTATTCCCACTTGGCTGAGTTTTTATCAAGGAAGGGTGTTGGATTTTGTCAAATGCTTTTTCTGCATTGATTGATATGATTATGTGATATTTGTCTCTCAATTTGTTTATGTAATGTATCACATTTATTTATTTGAGGATATTGTACCATCCTTGCATCCCTGGAATAAATCCAACTTGGTCATGGTGTATGATCTTTCTAATGTAATGCTGGATCTGATTTGCTAGAATTTTGTTGAGGATTTTAGCATCTATGTTTATCAAGATAATTGGCTTGTAGTACTCTTTTTTTGTGGTGTCCTTATCTGGTTTTGGGATTAGGGTAATGCTGGCTTCATAGAGAGAGTTTGGAAGTGTGCCTTCATCTTGAATATTTTTTGAGTAGTCTGAGGAGGATAGGTTTTAGTTATTGTTTGAATGCTTGGTGGAACTCCCCTGTAAAACCTTTTGGGCAAGGGCTTTTGTTTGCTGAAAGATTTTTGATCACTGCTTCAATGTCTACAGTAGTTATCAGCCTATTCAGGTTTTTTTATTCTTCCTGATTGATTTTTGTAAGCTTGTATTTTTATAGGAATATGTCCATTTCATCTGGGTTGTCCATTTTGTTGGAATAGAGTTGTTCATAGTATTTTTTCCATAATCATTTGTATTTCTTTGGGATTGGTTGTTCCATTACCTCTTTCATTTCTGATTTTGTTTATTTAGGTCCTTTCTCTTTAGGTCCTTGCTTCTTGGTGAGCTTGGCTAGAGATTCATCAATCTTGTTTATCCTTTCAATGAACCAGCTCTTGGTTTTATTGATATTTTGTATTTTGTATTTTTTTTTTGTCTCTATGTTGTTTATTTCTGCTCTGATCTTTATTCTGCTTATGCTGGGCTTTTCTTTTTGCTCTCTTTCTATTTCTTTGAGTTGTAGGGTTAGATACTTTATTATAATTTTTTTTAGGTAGGCCTGTAGAGCTCTGAACTTCCCTCTCAAGACTGCTTTCACTGTTTCCCATAGATTAGGGATAGTTGTGTTTTCATTGTCATTTGTTGCCATTATGCTTTTTATTTCTTCTTTGATCTCTTTGGTAACCCAATCATTGTTTAATAGTATGCTATTTATCCTCCAGGTGTTTAATTTTTTCATTGTAGTTGATTTTTAATTTTATGCCATTCTGATCATAGAAGATGCTTGATATGATTTATATCTTCTTGAAATTGAAGAGACTTTGCCTGTTTCCCAATATGTGGTCTATCTTTCAAAATGTCCTGTGTGCACTTGAGAAGAATGTATATTCTGTAGCTTTAGGGTGAAATGTTCTGAAGATGTCAATTCCATCTGATCTAGTGAGTCATTTAGGATTGCTGTTTCTTTGCTGATTTTTTGTTTAGAGGTTTTATCCAGTGGTGTCAATGAGTTACTTCAGTCCCCTACTATGATTGTATTGCAATCGACATCTCCCTTGATATCTTCCTGAAGTTTTTTGATGTATTTGGTTGCTCCTGTATTGGGTGCATATGTTTACCAGAGTTATATCCTCTGTTGAATTCCTCCCTTTAATATTATGAAGTGGCCTTCCTTATCTTTTTTTGTGGCCCTCACTTTGAGTTCTAATTTGGCAGTTATAAGTATTGTTACCCCAGCTCTTTTTTATTTTCATTTGCCTGAAAAAATTGTTTTCCATCCCTTCCCATCAGTTTGTGTGAGTCCTTTGCTCTGAGGTGGTTCTGTTTTAGACAGCAGATATATGGGTCATGTTTTTTTATCCATTCAGCTACCCTATGTCTTTTGATTGGAGCATTTAATCCATTTATGTTTAAGGTTATTGATAGGTACTTGTTTGTCACCATTTGTATTCTTTATGCCTGTGTTCCTTCTTCCCTTCCTATTTCTTTTTCCTTTCTTTCTTTCTTTCTTTCTTCTTTCTTTCTTTCTTTCTTTCTTTCTTTCTTTCTTTCTTTCTTTCTTTCTTTCTTTTTTTTTTACAGCAGTCCCTTTAGCATTTCTTGCATTGCTGGTCTGGTGGTAATAAATTCCCTTAGCCCTTTTTTTTTGTCTGTGAAACTCCTGATCTCCCCTTCAATTTTGAATGATAGCCTTGCTAGATAGAGTTTTCTTAGATTAAGTCCCTTGCTTTACATCACTTTGTATATTTCTTTCCATTACTTTCCAGCCTGATGTGCTCTTGTTGAGTAATCAGTTGATAGTGTAATGGAAGATCCCTTAGAGGTAACTTTCTGTTTCTCTCTGGCAGCCTTTAAGATTCTTACTTTGTTGTTGTTTTTTGCCAATTTAATTATGATGTGTGTTGGTGTGGGTCTTTTTGGGTTCATCTTGTTTGGGACACTCTGAGTTTCTTGGACTTTTTTGCGTTTTTTTCTTTTCAATATCAGGGAAGTTTTCTGTCATTATTTTTTTAAACAGGTTTTATAATCCTTGTTCAAGTTCCTCTTTTTCTGCTACCCCTATTATGCAGATATTGTTTTGTCCCAAATATCTCTTAGGCTTTCTTCCATTTTTATTTTTATTTTTTTATTTTTTTTAGTTTTTGTAAGTTGCTGCTCTGCTTGGGTGTTTTTTCCGACCTTGTCTTGTAGCTGGCTGATGTGGTCCTCAGCTTTTTCTAGTCTAATGTTGATGCTTTCTGTTGTGTTTTTTATTGCAGCTATTTTATTCTTTATTTATTCTTGGTTCTTCTTCATTTCCACTTGATTTTTATACATGTTGAATTTGTCTTCCATCCTTTTAAGTGTCCTTATAACTATTGCTCTGAATTATTTTTTCTGTCATATTGCTTGCCTCCATTTCATTTACTTCCTTTGCGGGTGAGTCCTCCTTTTCTTTCGTATGGGGGCTGTTTCTTTGTCTCCCCATTTTTTGTCCTCTCAGGGTGTCTGGTTATGTAGCTAACTCTCTACCATATTGACCAAAAGGCACAATATACAACTCGACAAGACATGACACAGAGAGAACAACACATTCACGACACCAATAACCCCAATTAAAGGTGACTACCAGGGAATAGAGAATTAGGGAGAGAAAATAACACAAAAATTATATTGAGAAATGGAAAAAGGATTAGAGAGAAAAGAAAAAGTAAAAAAGCAGGGGAAAGTATACACATATTGGGAGAGTACTCCACAAAACCAACAACTAATCCAAAAAAATGCAAGCAACAAACACACAGAAAAACAGGAGGGGAGTTGAATCTGAAGAGGGAGAACTTATTTCCAGAAGGTAAGGTAAAGGAATTGAATGAGTGGGGGAATGGCCATGATTCAGTGTAGAGAAGGTTGTAAGAGAATGAGTTTAGAAGAAGAAATGTAAAAAACAAAATACTCAATAAAAATAAGTAAATAAAATAATAATAATAATTAAAAATAACAATTATTAAAATATGTATATATTAAAACAGTGGTTGGCAAACTGCGGCTCACGAGCCACATGTGGCTCTTTGGTCCCTTGAATGTGGCTCTTCCACAAAATGCGGGCATGCACGTATGGTGAGATTGAAACTTCATGGCCCATGCGCAGAAGTCGGTTTTCGGCTCTCAAAAGAAATTTCAGTCGTTGTACTGTTGATATTTGGCTCTGTTGACTAATGAGTTTGCTGACCACTGTATTAAAATATATGTATATAGAAGAAAATTTATATATATAAATTAAAAATTACTTCCCTTTCTTTAATCTATCTATATATTCATCTATTTTTCAAAAAAAGAGAATAGAGTAGAGAGCAGATAGGCCTGAGTTTGGTGATTGAAACTAATTATAAGCTATTACTAGAAGAAGAGAATGAACCAGGGGAGGAAAAACAAAAGCATAAAATGAAGAAAAAAAACCCACAAACTAACAAACAATCAAACAACAACCTGAAAGGGAAAAAAATTGGCTGGCGAAGCAAGAGAAAGTTGCATGGCCTTGGAGCAGGGGAGAGGAAATTAGATTTATGAGTAAGCCAACAGAGACTACTATAATAGTAATGCTTCAATAAAGCAGATAAAGAAGATCAATTTTTATTTTATTTTATTTAATATATTTTATTGATTTTTTACAGAGAGGAAGGGAGAGGCATAGAGAGTTAAAAACACTGATGAGAGAGAAACATCTTATCAGCTGCCTCCTGCACCATCCCAACTGGGGATGTGCCCACAATCAAGGTACATGCCCTTGACCAGAATCCAACCTGGGACCCTTCAGTCTGCAGGCCGATGCTCTATCCACTGAGCCAAACCAGTTAGGGCAAGAAGATAAATTTTTAACAAGGTGTAAAAAGAAAGGATAGAGAAAAACTAAAGCAGAAATAGGAGAAGAGAAACATGATGAAAAAGGGAGAAGTGAGGAAGAAAGCATTGGCATAAAGGAAGAAAGGGTTGACAAAATGAGATAGTGTAAAATGATAAAAATAAATAAAAATAAAAATAGAATGTAGAACACTAATCCAAAAAATGAATTAAAATTTAAAAAATGAAAGGTTAAAATAATAATGATAATAAATAAAAATAATAAAAAATAAAGAAAAGAGAAAAAATTTAGTTTCTTAATTAAAAGTTAAAAAATAAGAAAGTGAAGTAATGAAGATTGTTCACTTCCGCTGAGTGTTTTTAATAAGGGGGCTGGCTTAAGACCCCTGTCTACTGTTCTGTCTGCCTCGTCTCAGCTTCCTGTTAGGTAGTCAGGTAGTCAGCACTGTGTTGAAGTTCCCAGTGATCCATCACTCCTCTGTCAGACACCACAACCTTGGATCAATCTGCTGACTTTCTTTTTCTGCCTGCTTGCAGTCATATTTATACATGCATCTATTTCTGACTCGGCCTCTAGGTGTTGGTGTTTCTGTATTAGTTTCTGGGACCAAATGGCCCCTCAACCCAGTCCCTGAGGGCTCCCTGGGGGCATTTCGAATCTTTGTTTGTCTGCTGAGCTCAAGGCTGTGTGCGGCTGTGCTGCTAGGAGGGGTCTGGTCTTCAGGAGAAAAATGTCTGCTCAGTGTTGGAGGGATTGGATTGTTCCAGAGCTGGCTTTCTGATTGTCTCTCCCTATTTTGCTCCCTGGCTTCCACAAAACCACCTTACCTTGCACCTCAGCCTTGGTGAGTGATTGTAATTGAAAGATCCTATGCACTGGGTTTAGCTAGTAAAAGCAAGGAAAATATAAAGACCGAGCAACTACACTGCTGCATATCTCTCTCCCTCCAGCACTGTGTGGCCAGTGCAGAACTTCAGGCTGCCTTTCTAGGTGCAGCCTCCCTAGAGTCCCCTGCTGTGAGCAGCCTTGTTTCCCAGTATTACAAAAAGTATTACAGATGTTTCACTATCTCCCCTATTGTCCCCCTTCACCCAGTTCCCACCCTGACCCAAGCCTTCCTTTACTACCCTATTGTCTGTGTCCATAGGTAATGTGTGTGTGTGTGTGTGTTTACACACACACACACACACACACACACACACACACATACACACATATATATATATATATATATATATAATTTGGTTGATTTCCTCCCGTCCCCTCACCTCTTCCCTCTGAGATTCCTCCTTCTTTTCCATGTTTCCGCATTTTCCATGTTTCCATGGTTCTATTTTATTCTTCAGTGTTTTTTAAATTTTTAGATTCAGTTGTTGATAGATATGTATTTATCGCCATTTAATTGTTCATATTTTTTTTTATTTTATTCTTCTCCTTCCTAACTGCTTTTCTCTTGCTGCTTTTAAGATTCTCTCTTTGTCTTTAACTTTTGGCATTTTAATTATGATATCTCTTGCTGTGGGCATCTTTGGATTCCTCTTGTTTGGGACTCTCTAGGCTTCTTGGACTTGTAAGTCTATTTCTTTCACCAGATAGGGAAAGTTTTCTGTCATTATTTCCTCAAATACCTTTTCAATGTCTTGCTCTCTCTCTCTCTTCTCCTTCTGGCAACCCCATAATGCCAATGTTGGTATGCATAAAATTGTTGCAGAGGCTCCTTACCCTATCATCATATTTTTGGATTCTTTTTTTTTCTCTTCTGATTGGGTGTTTTTTGATTCCTCATGTTACAAATTGTTCATTTGATTCTCAGAATCCTCTACTCTACTGTTGAATGTCTGTAACTTATTCTTTATTTCAGCTAGTGTATGCTTAATTTCTGACTGGTCCTTTTCCATGTCTTTGAAATTCTCACTAAGATCCTTGAAAGTCTCACTAAGTCACTTGAAGCTCGCATTAAGTCCCTTGAAGCTCTTATTAAGATCACTGAGCAACCTTATACCATTGTTTTGAACTCTGTATCCAGTAGTTTGCTTGCTTCCATTTTATTTAGCTATTTTTTTCTGGATATTTCTTTCATTTGTGACATGTTTCTTTGTCTCCACATTTTGGCTGCCTCCCTGTGTTTGTTTCTATGTATTAGGTAGAGCTGTTGTTACATAGAAACAAACACAGTCAGTTTGTTTCTAATACATAGAAACAAACAACCTGGAATTGGTAAAGTGGCTTTGAGTAGTAGGTGTCCTGTATGGCCCAGTGGCTCAGGCTCCCAGTTACTTGAGCTGGGCACTCTAGATGCATCCCTTTGTGGGCTGTGTGCACAGTCTTATTGTGGTTGAGCATTGATTGCTGTTGGTGTCACTGGGAGGAATTGAGCTCCAGGCCAATTGGCTATGAGGACCAGCTGAAACTACAGTGGAAGAGCTGCTGTACAGGATAACCCCCATGGAACAGGTCTTATTTCAGTGGGGTTTTGGTGCTTACTGAGTCTGCCCCTTGAATGTGTCGCTCATGGATGGGTAGAGTTGTAATCTGGTGTGGTCTGATGCTGTACACCAGGTGCACTGGATCTGGAGCCTCCTAGGAGGTGCAAAGTCAACCACTGCCTGGGCCACCCCAAAGGAACTACAGAGAGATCTGTAGATGGCTGCTACTTGTGTTGGGCTTGGAAGTTCTCAGGCGAGGCCAAGAAGACTTGGACCTCTTATTGATGGGTATGGGACACCAGCTACTCTTGTTTGAGAGATTTTAGGAAAGTGTGAATCCTGAACCAGGACAGGTTATTTATATGGAAAAGCTGCTACAAACACCATGGGTAAGCCTTCAAATTGGATGGGTTGGGATCTCAGGAAATCACCAGGCCAGAGTAAACAGTGTGAGCCAGGCTGATGGAAACTAAGATATGGCTGCAAGTCAGCTCTGGGATGGGGGCGGTCTCATCATAGTAACGATGACCACTGTGAGCACCCTTGTCTGGGAGAAAGCCACCCCCAACTTCTTGTTCTGATGCCAATCAAGTTCCTACTTGTATGTCCTTGGATTTCCCCTGAGTTGTTGCCCCAGCCCTGGAGCTCAGAGTTTGTGGGTCTGTGTAAGTTTGTGCACTGGCCCTTTAAGAGGAACTACCTGTGTTTCACTCAGCCACAATCCCTAATGGTTTTTATAGCCTGGAGTTACAGGGACTTCTCTTCCCATGTCTGGAAGAGGGACTTCTCTTCCCATGTCTGGGTTGGGGTCTAGTGTGGGGCGGGGACCCCTTGCTCCTTACAGGAGGCCTCAGCAGCCTAGATATCTCACCTGATTTAAAAAAAAAAAAAAAAAACACAAAATGCCAGATATGGGTGTCAGACCAGCCTACTCCATAACTCTGCCCCTCCTACCAGTGTCTGTGTGCTTTCTTATTTCCTTCTCTAGTTGTAGGACTTCCATTCAGCCAGTTTTCAGGCAGTTCTTAATGATGGCTGTTCTGTATTTTAGTTGTAATTTTGATGTGGTTGTGGGAAGCGGTGATGCCACCATCTTGGTTCTGCAATCTTTTTTACATCAGTCTTATCTACTTTTTTTGGATGTGTCTCTTTGGACAAAGTAAAACCACAAACAAACAAACAAAAAACACCAAAACACACACACACACAAATGGGTTTATTTCAACCTAGAAAGCTTTTGTACCGTGACGGAAACCATCAACAAGATGAAAAAGCTACCTACTTAATGGGAGAAGATATCCAAAATAAAGAACTCATATTACTTAACACACCAAAAAACCCCACAAACAACCTAATTTTTAAAATGGGCAAAGGACCTGAATAAACACTTCTTCAAGGAAGACATACAGAAAGTTGAGACACATGAAAAGATGCTCAGTATAGTAATCATCAGGGAAATGCCAAGGGAAACTACAATGAGATATCACCTCACAACTTTCAGAATGGCTATTATAAGAAAGAAAATAAATAACAAGTGCTGATGTAAAGAAAAGGGAACTTTTGTGCACTGACAGTGAGATTATAATAGATAAGACTGATGCAGCCATTATGGAAAACAGTAGGGAGGTTCCTCAAAAATAAAAATAGTATAGAACTACTGAATGACCCGTGATTCCACTTCTGGGTATATATATATATATATATATATATATATATATATATATATATAGAGAGAGAGAGAGAGAGAGAGAGAGAGAGAGAGAGAGAGAGAGAAAGAGAGAGAGAGAGAAACAATAGTTTGAAAAGATATATTCTCCCTTATGTTCATTGCAGTCAAGATCTGGAAGCAACCTTGGCATCCACCAATAGATGAAGGCATAAGGAAGGTGTGGTATAGAAACACACACTATGGAATATTACTAAGCCATAAAAATGAAATTTTGTGCCCTTGCCATTTTGGCTTAGTAGATAGAGCATTGGCCTGCAGACTGGGACTGAAGGGTCCGGGTTAGATTCTGGTCAAAGACATGTACCTTGTTTGCAGGCTAGGTCCTTGGCTCTGGTGGGGGCACATGCAGGAGGCAACCAATCAATGTATCTCTCTCACATTGATGTTTCTCTTTCTTTGTCTCTCCCCACTCCGTTTCACTCTCTAGAAAATCAATGGAAAATATCCTCAGGTGAGGATTAACAAAAATAAAATGAAATTTCACCATTTGTAACAACATGGATGAATCTAGAGAGTATTATGCTAATTGAAATAAGTTGGACAGAGAAAGAAAATACCATATGATTTCACTTATATGTAGAATCTAAAACAAATAAAGCAAATGAACAAATATAATAAAACAGAAACAAACTCATAGACACAGGGAACAAATTCATAATTGCCTGAGGTGAGGGTAAGGGTTGGGGGAATGGCAGAAAGGGGGATGGGGATTAAGAAGTTCAAACTTCCAGTTACAAAAGGAAGGGAGGTAAGAAGAGATTAACCAAAGAACTTACATGCATATATGCATAGCCCGTGGATACAGACAATAATGTGGTGAAAGCCTAGAGTGGGGTGGGAACCAGGTGGAGTGGAGCAGTGGGGGGAAATTGGGGGCATCTGTAATACTTTCAACAATAAGATAAAAAAATAAATCATGGGAATGTAATGTAGAGCATAGGGAATATTGTCAGTATTGATTGTGATAACTGCAATGTGACAAATGATTACAGGACTTATTATGGTGATTACTTCATAAGGTATGTACATGTTGAATCACTATGTTATACACTTCAAACTAACATAGTATTATATTTCAATTATAAATAAAAATAAGTTTAAATGAAAATAAAAGGTGACTAGGCATAATTGAAATATACTGTAAGTACAATGTACATACTGATTTGCTTATGAAAAAATGTCAAATATCTTAATAATTTTTATATTGACTACATGTTGAAATGATCATAATTTGAATATATTGCCCAATCGGTGTGGCTCTGCGGTTGAGTGTTGACTTACGAACCAGGATGTCATGGTTCGATTCCCAGTCAGTGCACATGCCCAGGTTGTGGGCTAGATCCCCATTGGGGGGCATGCAGGAGGCAGCCAATCAATGATTCTCTCTTATCATTGATGTTTTTATCTCTCTCTTCCTCTCCTTTTCTCTCTGAAATCAATAAAATATATTTTTAAAAATTAATAATTTGAATGTATTGACTTAAAAAAGATAAATCATTAAAATTTAATTTCAAAACTAGTTATCTTAAATCATAAATCGAATCTATCCACACTAACACTTTCTTTATTCATTTATTTTTATTGATATTTAATTCACATACCATAAAATTTGCTTTCTTAAAGTGTATAATCCAATGGTTTTTAGTATATTCACAGAGTTGTGCAACTATTAGCACAATTAATTCTATAACATTTTTATTACTCCCAAAAGACACCCCATACCTATTATGTATCACTTCCCATTCCCCTCTGCCTCGAGCCCCTGGAAATAAATAATCTACTTTCTATCTCTATGGATTTGCCTAATGTGAACATTTAATATAAATGGAATATTATAATATATGGGCTTTTATGTCTGGCTTCTTTCACCTAGCATAATGTTTTCATGTTTCATCTATACTTATCATTTACTTCAGTCATTTTAATGGCTGAATATTATTTCATTTTATGCATATGCCACTTTTTATTTACACATTTACAACTCCATGGGCATTTGGTTTGTTTTCACTTTTTAGCTATTATGAATAACGTTGCTATGAACAATTGTTTATAAGGTTTTGTGTGGACGTATGTTTTCATTTCTATATATAAGTAGGAGTGCAATTGCTGAGTAATACAGTAATTCTGTTTATCTTTTAGAGAAATTATCAGACTCTTTGATAGCAGCTGTTACCTTATTTACATTCTCACCAGCAATGTATGAGGGTTTCACATACGTGCCAATATTTTTCTTTTTTTTCTCAACTTCCAGTACAATTTATTTTTCCTAGAATCTGAATACAATAATCTGTAGCAAGACAGTGCTCAATAGTACAAGGTGTGACAAAAGTACATTTACAGTTGTTTATATGGAAAATAATACAGTAATTAGAATAATAATGCAAGAATAAACTCCTTGTTTCATGTACTCACAACTCTAAACCTACTTTTGCCCCACCCTGTGTTTAAGCCTCCTTTTAGTTTCTTTAAAACACCTCAGTATTTGTAAATGTGAGAATTCATATTCTGATATCTGATAAACTAAAAATTTGACATGCCAAAAATTTACTCAATATTGAGGTAACTATACAAGCAATCTGGAGACATTAATATTTTAGAATGTGGCCTTTATAAATTAGCTGACCCATAAACAAAGTTACTCTTTGCGTATGTATCTTAGCCTATGACGTGTTGCACCAACAGACTCCATTTCATAGCTTTTTACTATGTAAACAGATGATTCCTTCACTTAAGACAAGGTTAAAAAAAACCTAGTTTCCACCCAGAAAAAATGTTAACCCAGAATTATCAAATTCTAAAGTTTCAGCAGATGTAACACAAGAAATAGGTTATGGATAATTACGTGTTTTTGGTTTTGGTTGGACCCAAATTTTATATTATATTTATCACCTGTTGATATAAACATTGACAATTAAAAAAAAAACTAAATAGAAGTGAACATCATCATTTACTAGTTGTGAGATTTGAGCAACAATAATAATAATCGATAACATTTATTATAGGTTTACATCTGGTCTGGAATGTTTGAAAGCATTACACATATTAGCTCATTCAATCTCAAAATTTGTTTTCCTTTTTTATTATTATTTTAAAAATTTTAATACATATTTTTATTGTTATAGTATTACAAATATCTCCCATTTCCCCCTGCCTTTACCCCCCTCCTTCAGGCCCCTACACACACCCCCAGGTCTTCACCACCTTATTCCCCATGACTATGGGCTATGCCCATAAGTATATTAGTGCTTTGGTTTATCTCTTCTGGTCCCCCAATCCCCACATCAAGGTATGTCAGTCTGTTCCATGCCTCCATGCTTCAGGTCTTATTTTGTTGATTAATTCGTTTTGTTCATTAGCTTCCACAAATAAGTGAGATCATGTGATACTTGTATTTCTCACATTGGCTTGTTTCACTTAGCATTATGGTCTCCAGATCCATTCATGCTGTCATAAAGGGTAAGAGATCCCTCTTTTTTATAGCTGCATAGTATTCCATCATGTAAATGTCCCACAATTTTTAATCCATTCATCTAATGATGGGCACATGGGCTGTTTTCAAGTGTTAGCTATTGTAAATAACTCTGGTATGAACATAGGGGTGCATATATTCTTTTGGATTGTTATTTACTGTTTCTTTTTTTCCATTTTTTTAAATTGATTAAGGTATTACATGTGTCCATATCTCCCAATTGCCCCCTCACCCCACTCCCATACATGCCCTAACCCCGCAGTGTCTTGCGTCCATTGGTTATGCTTATATGCAAGCATACAAGTCCTTCAGTTGATCTCTTACCTCCCCCCCCCCGCCAGCCTTCCTGCTGTAATTTGACAGTCTGTTTGATGCTTCTCTGCCTCTGTATCTATCTTTTTGAACATCAGGTTATAATGTTCTTTATTATCAATAAATGAGTGAGATCATGTGGTATTTTTCTTTCACTGACTGGCTTATTTCACTTAGCATAATGCTCCAGTTCCATCCATGCTGCTGCAAATGGTAACAATTCCTTCTTTTTTAAAGCAGTGTAGTATTCCATTGTGCAGATGTACCATAGTTTTCAAATCCAGTAATCTGATGATGGGCACTTAGGCTGTTTCCAAATCTTAGGTATGGTGAATTGTGCTGTTATGAACATAGGGGTGCATCTATCTTTTCTGGTGGGTGTTTTTAGTTTCTAAAAATATATTCCTAGAAGTGGGATCACTGGGTCAAATGGGAATTCCATTTTTAGTTTTTTGAGGAAACTCCATACTGTTCTCCACAGTGGCTGTACTAGTCTGCATTCCCACCAGCAGTGCACGAGGGTTCCTTTTTATCCACATCCTCGCCAGCACTTGTCATTTGTTGGTTTGTTGATGATAGCCATTCTGACAGGTGTGAGATGGTACCGCATTGTTGTTTTGATTTGCAACTCTCAGATAATTAGTGCCTTTGAGCGTGTTTTCATATGCCTCTTGGCCTTCCTTATGTCCTCTTTCAAAAAGTATCTATTTAGGTCCATTGCCCATTTTTTGATTGGGTTGTTTATCTTCCTTTTGTTAAGTTGTATGAGTTCCCTGTAAAAGTTGGAGATTAAACCCTTATTGGAGATAACATTGGCACATATGTTCTCCCATGCAGTGGGCTTTCTTGTTGTTTTGTTGATGGTTTGTTTTGCTGTGCAGCTTTTTATTTTGATGTAGTCTAATTTGTTTATTTTCTCTTTAGTTTCTATTGCCCTAAGAGCTGTATTGGTGAAGATATGTCTGAGATTTTGCTGCCTGTGTATTTCTCTTGTATTTTCATGGTTTCCTGTCTTACATTTAAGTCCTTTATCCATTTTGAGTTTATTTTTGTGTATGGTGTAAGTTGGTGGTCTAGTTTCATTTTTTTGCATGTATCTGTCCAATTTTCCCAACACCATTTATTGAAGAGACTGTCTTGACTCCATTGTATGTTCATGCCTCCTTTGTCAAATATTAATTGAGCATAGTGGTTTGGGTCAATTTCTGGGTTGTCTATTCTATTCCATTGGCCTATGTGTCTGTTCTTATGCCAGTACCAGGCAGTTTTGAAAACAGTGGCTTTGTAATACAGCTTGATATCTGGTATTGAGATCCCTCCTACGTTGCTCTTCTTTCTCAGGATTGCTTCAGCAATTCGAGGTCTCTTTTTTATTCCAGATGAATTTTTGGAGAGTTTGTTCTAGGTCTGTGAAATATGCTGTTGGTGTTTTAATGGGGAGTGCATTGAATCTATAGATTCCTTTCGGTAGTATGGACATTTTAATGATGTTGATTCTACCAATCCATGAACACAGTATGCTCTTCCATCTATTTATGTCTTCCTCTATCTCTTTTTTTAGTGTCCTGTACTTTTCTGAGTAGAGGTTTTTTACCTCCTTAGTTAAGTTTATTCCTAGGTATCTTAATTTTTTTGGTGCAATGGTAAATGGGATTCTTTTCTTAGTCTCTCTTTCTGTAAGTTCTCTGTTGGTGTATAGAAATTCCATAAATTTCTTGGCATTAATTTTGTATCCTGCTACATTTCCAAATTCATTTATTAAGTCTAATAATTTTTTGATGGAGTCTTTAGGGTTTTCTATGTAAAGTATCATGTCATCTGCGAATAATGACAATTTTACTTCTTTTCCAATTTGGATGCCCTTTATTTCTTCTTCTTGTCTGATTGCTGTGGCTAGCACTTCCAGTACTATGTTAAACAGGAGTGGTGAATGCGGGCATCCTTGTCTTGTTCCTGTTCTTAGTGGAAATGATTTTAGTTTTTGCCCATTAGTATGATGTTGGCTGTAGGTTTGTCATATAAAGCTTTTATTATGTTGAGGTATGATCCCTCTATTCCCACTTTGCTGAGCATTTTTTTCAGAAAATGGTGTTGGATTTTGTCAAATGCCTTTTTTTTGCATCAATTGATATGATTATGTGATTTTTGTCTCTCATTTTGTTTATGTGATGTATCACATTTATTGATTTGCAGATATTGTACAAGCATTGCATTCCTGGAATAAATCCCACATGGTCATGATGTATGATCTTTCTGATGTACTGCTGGATCCAATTTGCTAGAATTTTGTTGAGGAATTTAGCATCTATGTTCAATAGGAATATTGGCCTGTAATTCTCTTTCTTTGTGGTGTCTTTATCTGGTTTTGGGATTAGGGTAATGGTGGCTTCATAGAGAGTGTTTGGAAGTGTGCCTTCCTCTTGAATTTTTTGGAATAGTCTGAGAAGGATTGGTTTTAATTTTTCTTTGAATGTTTTGTAAAACTCCCCTGTGAAGCCATCTGGTCCAGAGCTTTTGTTTGTTGGAAGCTTTTTGATTACTGTTTCAATTTCATCCATAGTTATTGGCCTATTCAGGTAATTTGAATCTTCCTGGTTGAGTTTTGGAAGCTTGTATTTTTCTAGGAATGTGTCCATTTCGTCGAGGTTGTCCAGTTTGTTTGAGTAGAGTGGTTCATAGAATTTTTTTTTAACAATCCTTTGTATATCTGATTTTGGCCTCTTTCATTTCTGATTTTGTTTATTTGGGCCCTCTCTCTTTGTTTCTTGGTGATCTAGCTAGAGGTTCATCAATCTTGTTTATCCTTTCAAAGAACCAGCTCTTTGTTTCATTGATCTTATGTGTTGTGTTTTTGTTCTCTATGTCATTTATTTTTGCTCTGATCTTTATTATCTCCTTCCTTCTGGTTACTGTGGGCTTTTCTTTTTGCTCTCTTTCTAGTTCTTTAAGTTGCAAGGTTACATAAGTTATTACCTTTTTTTCTTGTTTTTTGAGGTAGGCCTGTAGAGCTATGAACTTCCCTCTCAGGACTCCTTTCATTGTGTCACATACATTTTGGATTGTTGAGTTTTCATTGTAATTTGTTTCCAGTGTGCTTTTAATTTCTTTTTTGATCTCTTTGGTAACTCAGTCGTTGTTTAATAGCATGCTATTTAGCCTCCCAGTGTTTTATATTTTTCCATTTTTTTTATTGTATTTGATTTCTAGTTTTATGCCATTATGGTCTGAGAAGATACTTGTTATGATGTCTATCTTCTTGAATTTGGAGAGACTTTGCCTGTGTCCTAATATGTGGTCTATCTTTGAAAATGTTCCATGTGAACTGGAGAAGAATGTATATTCTGTAACTTTGGGGTGAAATGTTCTGAAGATGTCAATTAAGTCCATCTGATCTAGTGAGTCATTTAGGATTGCTGTTTCTTTGCTGATTTTTTGTTTAGATGATTTATCCAGTGGTGTCAATGGGGTATTAAAGTACCCTACTATGACTATATTGCTATCGATCTCTCCCTTGATATGTTCCAGAAGTTGTTTTATATATTTGGGTGCTCCTGTGCTCGGTGCATATATGTTTACCAATTATATCTTCTTATTGAATTGCTCTCTTTAGTATTATGTAGTGGCATTCCTTATCTCTTGTTATGGCCTTTACTTTGAGGTCTACTTCATCAGATATGAGTATTGAAACCCCAGCTTTTTTCTCATTTCCATTTGCCTGAAAAATGTTTTTCCATCCCTTCACTCTCAGTCTGTGTGAATCCTTTGTTCTGAGGTGGGTCTCTTGCAGACAGCAAATATATGGGTCATGTTTTCTTATCCATCCAGTTCCCCTATGTCTTTTGTTTGGTGCATTTAATCCATTTATGTTTAATGTTATTATTGATAAGTCCATGTTTGTTGTCATATTTTTCCTTAATGTTTGTGTTTCTTCTTGCCATTTTCTTTCTTCCATTTACAGCAGTCCCTTTTGCATTTCTTGCATTGCTGGCTTGGTAGTGATAAACTCGCTTAGCCCTTTTTTGTCTGTGAAGCTCCTGATTCCACCTTCAATTTTTAATGATAGCCTTGCTGGGTATAGTATTCTTGGATTCAGCCCCTTGTTTTGCATCACTTTGTAAATTTCATTTTATTCCCTTCTGGCCTAGAGTGTGTATGTTGAGAAATTTGTTGACATTCTAATAGGAGATCCCTTGTTGGTAACATTCTGTCTCTCTCTTGCAGCCTTTAAGATTCTCACTTTGTTGTTGGTGTTTGCCAATTTAATTATGATG